>NW_025393852.1:0-1144 GCF_016433145.1 Gracilinanus agilis
TTCCTTACTTGCTCATTGAGCTAGGAGGAAGCTGGGTATGTAGACTCAGACCCCTGCACTCCATTGGCAGCCATTTTCCCTTTGGTTTCCAGTTCTAAAGTGACCATTTGAGCAAATAATCAACAAGCCACCCACCAAAAGGGGCTGCTAAATTTCAGGGCCACATTAGATTGGGGTGCCTCTTAAATCTTGAGTATAATGATCTTAGTTTGCCTAAGTAAATGAGACTCTTAAATGAAACCTGGCTTTAGTCAGAAAATAGGTAGGGTTGGATGGTTAGCAACAAGTTGAAGGTTTTGCTTGGTCATAGAACTTTCATTTCCTAAAAGAAGTTTAATAACTCAGTGACAAAGTATGGGCAGCTGAATTATGGAAGAAATATCCAAGATCTGTTCCCTATCCACATGATTACCATGCTTTTGGCTCTGCTCAACTTTTCTCCTTTTGGTTGGATTTTCCTCTCAGTAGAACTGAATGTGCTGGGAGTTGAGGCCAGCCTTACTGGAGAATATTTCAACTCATCTTGGAGATCTGTGCTCTCTTCTGAAGGTTCACTCCCAGTATCTTCATCCTATACATCATGGAAATCCATACATTAGGACTTAACTAAGATATTTAAAATGCTCAAATCAATTGCCCTGAATCCTAGTAGCACACCATATCTTTTTTTTTTTTTTAACCCTTAACTTCGGTGTATTGTCTCATCGGTGGAAGAGTGGTAAGGGTGGGCAATGGGGGTCAAGTGACTTGCCCAGGGTCACACAGCTGGGAAGTGTCTGAGGCCAGATTTGAACCTAGGACCTCCTGTCTCTAGGCCTGACTCTCACTCCACTGAGCTACACAGCTGCCCCCTACACTCCATATATCTTTGACTCTCCTCAACAATCTCCTTGACCTCTTCTACAAAGTCTTTGAAAAGACAATTGGAGTGAGTTTGGTAGGAAAACTGATTCTCTTGACTTTCTTTTTCTGACTTTCTTACTAACTCAGTAGGAATAAAGTTAGTAACTTCTCACCCTTCATTCCCCACCTCTTCTTCCATTGATTTTTCACCTCTAAAACAATCAAGCAACCAGTTAGCCAATATCAGATAGGAGGTGAGAAAAGATTATGCAAAGAGTAGGTAATTGGTGGCTCCTATTAA
>NW_025393853.1:0-10449 GCF_016433145.1 Gracilinanus agilis
AAAATTGCCTATTCATGTCTCTTGCCCATTTATCAATTGGGGAATGGTTTGCTTTTTTATACAATTGCTTTAACTCCTTGTATCACTTTCTTGACTTTTGACAAGCACAAGAAACATCTAGTCAAATTCCTAACATACCATCATTCCAAGACCATATGTGATTCTAGGTTCTGGACCAAAGAAACTAAATGATTCACTGACTAAAATCTAGATATTACTCTCATTCTTCTTTTCTTCTTATTTCTACACAAATATAATTTAGTCTCTTCTACTTGTGAGAGTTATATAGATTTAGAACTGGAAAATATCTTCAAGCAACCTTGTCTATCCCCTTTATTTCTAGTCTCTATAAACTTATCTAAATATGTTGGTCCTTGGACAACAGCCATATAGATTGCTGCCAGGACTATTCAATGACTTTCCTAATAGGAAGGACTAAACATCTCTACTGCTTATGGGCAGGACCCCTCTGTCAGCATGACCTTCAATAGCCCACAACCAAAGGGCAGCTGGGTGGCTCAGTTGTGTAAATAAAAATTAGCTCTAGCCCATTCTTAGCCAAACTCTACTTAACCTAGGCATAGAAATCATGTCACCCTCACCTTCCTTAGTGGGGAGGGGAGATGAGTTACCCACACATGACAATAAGTAACAAATCAAGAACAAGGGACTGCCCTTTGGGCAGTCCAAATCAGTGTAGAGACTGCCATTTGTCCACTTGAATTAGAGGTGGACACACGGGAAGTGAAGAAAGACACTTTCTCTTCAAGTATGTTGGTTACTTCCTGTTGGGGCAGTTCCCGCCTTGAACTTGGTGCTGAGGGATCTCCGAGGAGACCTCAGGCAGCTTCTACTCTGAATGATCACATGGGTAAGTTAGGCTGACTTCCTTGGCCTACCTAGGCCGCTTCTAAACTCTGCCTTAAGCAGGCTCTAGCCTATCTGGTTGCTAGGCCTTGTGGCTTGTAGCCTTATTTATTTAGCCTTTTAACCTTCTCTCTCCATCCAGGCCTCTGCAGGCCTGGACTAGCCTCTCCCTTCCTCTTTAATTTCTTACCCTTACCTTCCTAATTGTAAATAAACTATCCTAACCCGATGCTGACTTGGATCTGATTTAATTATGGAATCAAACTGAATTGTTGATTCCTGGTGGCCACGTTTTAAATACATATCTATAAAATACCTAAAATCTCACTCTTACACAGTGGATTGAGAGCCAGGGCTAGAGACAGGAGGTCCTGGTTTCAAATTTGACATCAGATACTTCCTAGCTATGTGACTCTGGGCAATTCACTTAACCCCCATTGCGCCCTTACTGTTCTTCTGCCTTGGAAGCAATAAATTGTATTGATTCTAAGATGGAAGATGAAGGTTATAAAAAAGACAATTTTAAAAAGAACCCATAGCCAACTTTTCAACTTTGATAAGGCATTGAGACCTGACTTCAGTTCATACATTTCAAGCAACCAAACAAAAAGTAAATATTATATTAGTATTAAGAATGTGGCCTCCAGGCAATCAATAGAAGTGTGAATTTCTTAGAAAATTATCTATATTTTTCTTTTCAATAGTATCTCTCTGATAAAGATGGTTAAATCCCCAAATAATAATCTCCCAAAATTAAGTAATGTAGTGGAAAGAGTCCTAAATTTGGAGTCACCTGGTACAATTTAACAATTGACCTTTTTCACATGTTTTCCTATGACCTTACAAAAGCCACTTAACATTTTTTGGCCCTCAATTTCCTCAGTAGTAAAATGAGTGAGTTAAATTAGGAGGCTTCTAAGGTCTCCTCTACTTTTTAATCAGTTATATTAGGATGATTTTCCTCCAGGTGTCAAATTATGAGTACAACTAAAACACTTTAGCACTGACTTTAATTTTAAGTTTAAAGCTTAATTTTCATATTTACTACCATGCAATAATGAAGTGAGTAAATAAAATTAAAAAAAAGGTTCAGGATCAGTCAACAATGGGACCAACCACTGATAAGTTTTCCCATATTTTACATTAATAGAATTCTAGATTTAGAGCTGAATGGGAACTTTAAAGGCTATAAAGTCTAAACCTATTATTTAATATACAGAAACAATGAGATCCAGAGAGGTTATTATGACCACATAGGTAGAGAGTATAGGTAGAGATATTACTGAGATTTGAACCTAGGGTTCCTAACTCTAAACTGAGGCTCCTTCCACTAAACTATGCTGCTCTCTTAACATTCTGGCTTCTTTCTATAGTTCTTTCCTTTACTTCTACCAGATTAGTAGAATCTGATACAAAAAAAAAAGTGTATTTTCTTTATCCATAATGGACTTGTATAATAATGACCATGAAATACTGAATAATATGTTATAGTTTGGGAACAGGTGGTCTTATTTGGACAAAACTAGAATAATTCAATTCATTCCCCAAACCCCAAATAGGAAAGTTTTCACACCTGGCATGATAAAGATGTAGATTTCTAAGAAAATTTAGTATTAAAAGTAATTGGGAGAATCAAAGATCTATAACTATAACAATTTTCAAATTCCATTTAGTTCAATCCCCTCATTTTACACATGGAAAGGATGAGGGTCAAGGAAATTATGAAACCCCTCACAGTCAACAAGATAGTGATAATCAGATTTGGGCTTCGAACTTAGGTTCTATGTCTTTAAGTTCTTGGTGGAGTCTCCCCTCACTGTATAAGATAAAAGAAATCATGTGGTTTGACAACCCCTTGCTCCCTCTCCCCCCTCCCACTTTGCAGGTGAGGAAAATGACACGAATAAGCATGAGTAATTTGTCCAAGGTCACATTGTCAATAATTTGCAGATAAAAAATCCAAAATGTAGATCCTCTGACTCTTAATTGGGCATGACTTCTACTTTAAGGAAGGACTTTAAGGACTCCCATTTAAGGAGAGGATATTCTCAAAAAAAAAAAAAAAACAAGCCCAATTTTTACTGAAGACCATTTTCATTCTTTCTAACTTTGCTCCTCCATCTTTGTTTCACTTTAAATGCTGTGAGATTAAAGTCTCTCCTTACTATTCTTTTGTTCAATCATTTATTTTCTTCCAGGGCCAGGGAATTCCCAAGGAGTTTGTCTTTTCTATAAAAGTGGATTTTTTATTTTAGTTCATGCTGGAAGCCAAAAGATTAATCCTTTAGAATCTCAATGAATCACCTAATTAGAAACTTACTAAAAATGAAATAAGTTAATTATGTTTAATTTTTTTCACAAAGATCAAATAGCAGCTAAATCACTTTCCCAAGGCAATTTTCCTTATTTGTACCATAAATGAAAGAAAATAAAATTCAAACCAAGCCCTTACCACTCTTATTGTAGCATTACAAGGATGTAACAGATCTCTGTGTTTTTTGATTAAAAGATCTAACCCAGCATGAATCCTTCCTCATGCATTAGTTAGTGTTTACAGCCAAAAAATATCTAATGTTTGGAAGGATAAGCAAATGACTGTAGCCAGGATAGAGCTTAGAAAAGTCAAAGCTTTGGAGGGCTTGCTAGGCATAATTACTCACCATGAAGGATTTGACCACATTATATATAAATAGAACATGTGGCCTCTTATATGATAGCATTTGAGAGATAGGCAAAGTATCCCCCTCAAAGGCTAAAAATAATCCTTCCCCCATGCTTGAGCATGGGGTTTCTTGTTTGGACTGAAATCCATAGCATTTGATTTACTAGTAAGCTGGACAACAACGAAAAGATGTTGACTACCAAAGAACAGATTTAAAATGCATCCATGTTACCTGGTTCAGCTAGACAGGCAGTTGAGAGTAATGCAGTGGATTTTGGAGCCTAGATTAGTGACTGTTCAGTCACTGACTATTTAAAAAGTGGAGATCAGGAACAAATTACAGAGTACCTGGTCAACAGGACTGAATAGTCATATATATGGTGTTTGGAAAATCACCATCTGGATATAAAAGTGATTATTAACTATATCATTCATTAATAAACATTGGTTAGGTACTCTGTGCAGAATATTACAAATGGTGCTTGGAGAGGGACAATATTCTGATAAAGTATGGGTCCAGCCTTCATCAAAAAACTGTCTGATCAACAAGTATCCCACTATACATCAATGCCAGGATTACAAATAAAAACCAAAAATAATGCCTGTCCTCAAGAAGAATATATTCTAAAAGGGAAGTTTGTTGTTCAGTCATTTCAGTTGGGGCTGACTATTTGTGGCTCCATTTGGGGGTTTTCTTGCAAAAATACTAGAATAGTTTGCTATTTCTTTCTTCAGCTCGTTTTACAAATGAGGAACAGAGGCAAACAGGGTTAGTTTACTTGATCAGAGTTACATACACAACTAATAAGTATCTAAGGACATATTTGAAGTAGAGAACATGAGTGTTTCCAACTGAAGGCCGCCTGGTTACTTTTCTAATTGGGGCTATAATCATATAAATAAATATTAACAAGATATGTAAAGCTTATATTCAGGGTAAATTTGGGGAAAAAGGTACCGTCAGGGGTAGAGGTCAGAAGGGGGAAGAGAAAAGAGAATAAGTATTTATAAAGAATTATTATATCCTAAGAACAGCATGTGATAAGTACTTTATAGATATAATCTCATTTCATCCTTAAATTACCCTGAATAATAGATGCTATTATCTCCTTTTTATAGTTGAGGAAATCGAGGCAAATAGAGGTGAAGTGATTGTCCAGGGTCATATAGCTGGTGGGTATCGGAGTTCATATTTGAACTTGATTCTTCTCAACTCAAGATCCAGTGCTCTATCCACTAAACAATCTACTGCTTTTAACACATTATATTTTGTCTGAAAACTCAGGGTTGATGATGGATCAATAACAAAATCCTCTTATGAGGCAAACTAACTTAATTTTTTTTTTAAATTTAATTTTTCCAGATTTCATGTTGGTACAATTTTCAATAATTGTTATCTGACATTTTAGGATCCATGTTCTCTCCCTCCCTCACATCCCTTCCCCTTACCCAAGATGGCAGATAATATACTATAAGATTCTATATGTGTTATCATACAATATATGTGTCCATGTTGTGAAAGAAGACACATATCACACTAGAGAAAAATTCATCAAGGAAATAAAGGGAAGAATGGTATGATTTTATCTCCATTCAGACTCAGGCAGTTCCATCTATAGGAGTGGATAGCCTTTTTCATAGTGAGTCTCTTGGAATTGCCTGGGATCTTTGCATTGCTGTTCATTCACAGTTGATCATAGCACCTTTTTGCTTTTTCTGTGTACAGTGCTCCTGGTTCTACTCACTTGATTTTGCATCACTTCAGGTTTTTCTTGATTATCTTGTTAGTCATTTCTTATGGTGTAATAGTATTCCATTGCAATCATATACCACAACTTCTTCAGTTGTTCTCCAACTGATGGACATTCCTTACATTTCCAGTTTTTTTTTTTTTTTTTGCCACCACAACAAGCTGCTTTAAATATTTTTGTACAGGTGTGTCCTTTTCCTCCTATCTTTGAGATACAGATCTACTAGTGGTCTTACTAGGTCAATGTTTATGCAGAATTTGATAGCCCTTTGGGCATGGTTCCAAATTGTTCTCCAAAATGGTTGAATCAGTTCACAGCTCCATCAATAGTCCAGTAGTGTCCCAATTTTTCCACATATCCTCCAATATTTTAATTTTCTTTTTTAACATATTAGTCAGTCTGATAGGTGTGAAGTAGTGCTTGGTGTTGTTTTTCTCTAATTAATGTGTATTTCTCTAATTAATAGTGATTTGAAGTATTTTTTGCATATGATTAAAGAGAGTTTTCATTTCTTCATTTGAGAATTGCCTATTAATATCCTTTAACCATTTGTCAATTGGGCAATGCTTTGCATTCTTATAAATTTGACTCAGTTCCCTATATATTTGAGAAATGAGGTCTTTGTCAGAGAAACTTATAAATTTGTTCCCCATTTTGTTTTTTTCCTTCTAATCTTGCTTTGCATTTGTTTTGCTTATGCAAACCCTTTTTAATTTAATGTAGTAAAAGTTATTTATTTTATATCTCAATGTTCCCCGTGTTTTGTTTGGATGTAAATTGTGGTTCTAAAGCCATAGATCTGCCAGGTAAACTATTCTAAGATTCTCTTATTTGTTTATGGCTTCACCCTTTATTTCTAAATCATGTAACCATTGAGCAGGGCAATGTGATATCATAAAAATAATACTTTGAAAACTTAATTTGGTAAAAGTTTTTGTAACCACAATTGGGCAAACAAAGTTCTAATATTCCTAAAACGGGGGAGAAGAGCACAGAAGTATGGGGCTAGATAATGTGGTTACCTGGATGACCTTCCCTGGGTATCTGTTGTGGTGTTTTCCTTTGCTGCTTTGGGGGAAAATAGAAATTATAATAATTCTGCAAAAATTTGATGGGCCAATCCACCAATCACCTGGTAGGCTAACAGGACAAAATCCCCAAAATGCTATTGAAGGAGAAATAAAATAAAACAAACCATGCAAGGCCATGGTAGAGCAGACATTCCATTCTGTAACAAGAACTTCTGTTTTGAATAAGAGACCATGCAGTTTTGTCTAAATGAATTTCTTTCACAAAAGTATTTGTCTCCTGCACTTGAACAGGAAATATTTTCTCATACTAAATCCTGCTAGTTTCATTCCAAATATTCTCCTTTTCTCCCTTGAATAAATTCACCTTTCTCTAACCTTCCCTCTCTGGTGAAAGGCTTTATTTCTCCATCCTAAGGTGCTGTAGAATGCTGCTGATTAGCTATGCATTCTAAGTGGGTCTGACAGGTTATAAAAACCAAATCTGTACTCTAGCAAGCTGAATCTGCTGTCAGGGAGAGCAGCATTTCTTAGCGGGTTAATAAATCTCTTTGGTTTTAGTTTGGCCACCTATCTTTTTCATACAATCATTGGAACACTATAGGCATCTATATCTCTTCAAAGACATACCATTCCTCCTGATAGAGAGACTTTTGTGACATTGCTTTCAACTTCTATAAAAAGTATTGCGTGCTGGGGTGGCAAAAATTTTCAGAGCAGATAAAGTGCCATACCTGGAGTCGTGAATACACCTCTTCCTGAGTTCAAATCTGGCCTGACATTTGCCAGCTATGTGGCCCTTAGCAAGTTATTTAACTCTGACTCAGTTTCCTCATCAGTAAAATGAGCAGAAGAAGGAAATGGTAAACCAGTCCAGTATCTTTGCCAAGAAAATGCTGAATGGGATCAGGAAGAGTTTAATACAATAGAAATGAATAAATAATAACACTGAGGAGCACCAAAAGTCATTTAAAGTCTTAGACATAGAGCTGATGACATGTGTCCTGAGGTCAGTGTCATTCATGTCTAGGTTCTTGGTAACACCTTCTAAAGATCCATCTTTTAGTTTTTCTATGACAATTCAAGATACTTAATAACTGTGAGAGCTTGATATTAAGCAGAAGTGATTAGAGAGAAGAAAAAACTAAAATCCAGAATGCTAACCAAGAGATTTTTGAAATATTTCAGTAATGAGTTAATAACACTGTTTTGTCATATAGTGGAAGTAGGATGGGAAAATAAGGAATACAGTGAATTGTATCTATAAGATTTATTAATGATGACTTAAAAACATCTAGCTAGGCTTCCTCTCAAGAAAATAGCATCACTGAATTATGTACAGGGAAAAGATGAGAAAGGACTGGTTAAACGGGGAAGACATTGAGCTTGGTTTTTGTCATGTGGTACCTAGAAGTTGAATGTGGAATTATTTATGTAGAGATAGCCATTCTATTTTGCCAATTAGAGCTATGAAGACACTAATTTTTTGTACTACAAAATACAACTAAGCCAATAATTAAAAATGATTGAATAAATTCCTTACAGGTGTGAGGTACTTGTGCTAGGATTTCTGTGGTGAGCTCATACTCTAATATGGAGATGTAGTCTGTATCCACGAACACTAGATCAAAGATAGAAATTGGTAAGGATGTAGAAGGGATCTCGGAAATATGAGGCAGGACTAATCCCTGCCACCCTGGGGCAAGAAGATCAGAAAAGAATTTATGTAGAAATGAGAGTTATCCAGATTGGAGAGATGGGAAATAGTATATCCCCAGACTGTGATGTGGTCAGCATGAATGACTAGACAAAGAGGAGGGTGGGATCACATCAGAGAACAATTATTAGCCAATTATGACCAAAATATTGCAATATAAGAGCAGAATAAGATTTAAAAAGACTGGAAAGTTGGACTTAAATAAGATTGCTGAGGGTTTTTGTAATTTATTCCACAGGAATAAAAAAAAAAACTACAGAAGTTTTTTGAATGGAGGAGAGTCAGGATCAGACCATTGTACTAGGAAGAATCTTATGGCAGTTTTATGAAGGATGAGTTAAAGAGAAGAAACTCAAGAAATGAGGAAATTTCACAAAAGACAGAGTAATTCCTCTGACAGATGATAAATACTTCAACTAGGGTGATGCTTATTTGAGTAATTTCACCCACCACCACCACCACTAGCACTACTACTACTAGTACTAGTACTACTACAATCATGGTTGCAAACCTCAAACTTTTATATAAATGCTAGCTACCATTATTAGTGTTGAGAGTGGAAGAGATATCAGATATAGTTTTGAAGATTTAATGAAATAATAATCAAAAAGCATTTAACATAGTGCCTGGCATATAGTAATTAATATATGGATGTATAAGAAAAAAAGCATAAATTTTGGCAAAGGTTTGGATAGAAGAGATGAAGAAGCATTAAGACAAAATTAGCTCAGAAATCTGTGCACCAGAGGGTCTGGTAGCTATGGGGATGCCTCCAACTACAAGAGATGGCACACTTGTACTACAGAATGAGGATATTATCTTAATCATCACAATCAGCATTAAATTCCTATAATGTTACATCTTCAAGAATTTTTATTGATTTTATTGCATTGTACTAGAGAAGCCAATAAATCTGTACAAAAAATATATTTTTAGGCATATCCTACTCAATGACATTTCTATTAGTGGAATAGCTCTATTTGGTACATGTCACTTTCTAATTTAATCCTAATAATTAAATTAGTGAAACTGCTTTGATCTAGACAAGAGAAATATTATACACTCTTAAAATATTGTCTAACAATAGTAAATTTATTAGTCATATAAATATTTACATAAATATAATAGCATTATATCAATGTCAATATAAACACTATGCTTTAATATTTGCAATTCTCACAAAAACTCTGGGAGGTTGATATTAGTATTATTCTCATTTTATAGATGAGGAAACAGAGAAAAGCAGATGCTAGGAGACTGGATCAGGGTTTCACAGCTGGTAAGTTTCTGAGGCCCTATGAAATGGGAAGAATTTATGTCCAAATAAGACATAGAGAACATCATGAAATGTAAAAAAGGCATCTTTGTCTATATTCGATTTTAAAGGTTTTGCATAAACAAAACCAGTGCAGCCATGATTAAAAGGGAAACAACAAACGGGGGAAAAATTAGAGAAAATGTTTCTGACAAAGTGTTTCTCAAATATATAGTGATCTGAGTCAAATTTGTAAAAATACATAGTATTCCTCAAATGATAAGTGGCTAAAGGATAAGAAAAGGCAATTCTCAGGTGGAAAAATTAAAATGATCTTTAGTTACATAAAAAATTACTCCAAATCACTATTAATTGGAAAGATGAAAATTAAAATAACTCTGAGATACTTCCTCACACCTGTCAGACTGACTAATATGAGAAAAAGGCAAATTACAAATGTTGGAGGAGATGTAGAAAAATTGGGACACCAATACTGTTGGTGTTTCTGTAATATACTGTTGATGGAGCTTTTAACTGATACAACCACTATGAAGGGCAATTTGGAACTATGTGCAAAGGGTCATCAAACAATATATACCTTTTATTTTATTTTATTTTTTAAAACATTTATTAATATTCATTTTTTAACATGGTTACATGATTCATGCTCCTACTTTCCCCTTCACCCCCCCTCAAACCCCTCCGACCCATGGCCAACGCACATTTCCACTGGTTTTAACATGTGTTATCCATCAAGACCTATTTCCAAATTGTTGATAGTTGCATTGGTGTGGTAGTTTCGAGTCTACGTCCCCAATCATGTCCGCCTCAACCCATGCGTTCAAGCAGTTGTTTTTCTTATATGTTTCCTTTCCTGCAGTTCTTCCTCTGAATGTGGGTAGCACTCTTTTCCATAAATCCCTCAGAACTGTCCTTTGTCATTGCTTTCTGCTGGTACAGAAGCCCATTACATTCGATTTTACCACAGTATATCAGTCTCTGTGTACAATGTTCTTCTGGCTCTGCTCCTTTCGCTCTGCATCAGTTCCTGGAGGTCTTTCCAGTTCACATGGAATTCCTCCAGTTTATTATTCCTTTGAGCACAATAGTATTCCATCACCCGCATATACCACAGTTTGTTCAGCCATTCCCCAATTGAAGGGCATACC
>NW_025393854.1:0-1144 GCF_016433145.1 Gracilinanus agilis
ACATAATTTTAATATATAGCTATAATAACTAAATTTTAATTCTTACAGTACTAATGGGAAAAAATGATACCTTATGATTCCAGGAAACAGCCTGGGAACATAAAGGAAAGCCCAAGGGGGTGTGCCAATGGGAAAAGACATAAAAACCATGATATAAGAGACATGGGCATGGAAAGACACTATGGAAATGGAAAAGCAAAGAATAAATCTAGGGATCAAATAGAAGAAGAGAATCAAATGATCAGGGATGTAATAGAAATCAAAAACAGAATTTATGGGATAAAAGACAATGATTCAAAGAGAAAGGAGGAAAATACAAATGCATTTACATCAGACTTTAAACCAAACATAATGACTATAGCACTAACAAATGATAAGGAAATTGCAACAGGTGAAGTACCAGTAACAACAGATTTGAACTTAAAATCCTCAACACTTAATGATAAGAAGGTTCCAGATATACAAGATCATAGCATAAAGCTAGAACATATACAAAAAGATAAACTAATGACAAATCTAAATGCAACAGTTCAAAAGTTAAGCTTAAATGGGTGTTCTGAGCAGTTTCACACACAGACAAGCCATGATATGAAAGAAACTGCAAAGCAACTTACAATACAGACCATTGGGAAGGAAAGAGAATTATTCTTAAGCATTGACACAAGCAAATCTCCAAGAGATTTGGCACATGAAAAGGTTAACAAAGAAAAGAATTGCATTGACATACTAGGACATTCAAACTTAAACCCAACAGTAAAAGACTTTAAGCCAAAAAAATCTCTGAGAAAAACCTTGATTCAAAAACTTCCAGACTTACAAGCTTGTGTTACTTCAGGAATACCTCCACCTGGAGAGAACTCTAAATGCTTAACAGATAACCAAATAGAGGAATCACTCACACAGAACAACAAATCGATCCAAAAAATAATGCAGCCAAGCCAGGGTAACAATCAAGAAAACAACACGTTAA
The DNA here is from genome assembly GCF_016433145.1 of Gracilinanus agilis. Classification (NCBI taxonomy): domain Eukaryota; kingdom Metazoa; phylum Chordata; class Mammalia; order Didelphimorphia; family Didelphidae; genus Gracilinanus; species Gracilinanus agilis. Next base: position 971 of record NW_025393854.1, read on the forward strand.
TGCCACACAGAAACAACAATATAGGGGAAGCAAATGCATTGCAAAATCAAAATGCATTGCAATCTGAGGGTCCAAAGCCAGAACAAACAGTGGTCACTTTACAACAGGAAGGGAACATGGGATATAGAGAGAGATAAAGGATCCAAAATTCAAGTGAATCAAAAAATAGAAACA
>NW_025393855.1:0-1144 GCF_016433145.1 Gracilinanus agilis
ACATAATTTTAATATATAGCTATAATAACTAAATTTTAATTCTTACAGTACTAATGGGAAAAAATGATACCTTATGATTCCAGGAAACAGCCTGGGAACATAAAGGAAAGCCCAAGGGGGTGTGCCAATGGGAAAAGACATAAAAACCATGATATAAGAGACATGGGCATGGAAAGACACTATGGAAATGGAAAAGCAAAGAATAAATCTAGGGATCAAATAGAAGAAGAGAATCAAATGATCAGGGATGTAATAGAAATCAAAAACAGAATTTATGGGATAAAAGACAATGATTCAAAGAGAAAGGAGGAAAATACAAATGCATTTACATCAGACTTTAAACCAAACATAATGACTATAGCACTAACAAATGATAAGGAAATTGCAACAGGTGAAGTACCAGTAACAACAGATTTGAACTTAAAATCCTCAACACTTAATGATAAGAAGGTTCCAGATATACAAGATCATAGCATAAAGCTAGAACATATACAAAAAGATAAACTAATGACAAATCTAAATGCAACAGTTCAAAAGTTAAGCTTAAATGGGTGTTCTGAGCAGTTTCACACACAGACAAGCCATGATATGAAAGAAACTGCAAAGCAACTTACAATACAGACCATTGGGAAGGAAAGAGAATTATTCTTAAGCATTGACACAAGCAAATCTCCAAGAGATTTGGCACATGAAAAGGTTAACAAAGAAAAGAATTGCATTGACATACTAGGACATTCAAACTTAAACCCAACAGTAAAAGACTTTAAGCCAAAAAAATCTCTGAGAAAAACCTTGATTCAAAAACTTCCAGACTTACAAGCTTGTGTTACTTCAGGAATACCTCCACCTGGAGAGAACTCTAAATGCTTAACAGATAACCAAATAGAGGAATCACTCACACAGAACAACAAATCGATCCAAAAAATAATGCAGCCAAGCCAGGGTAACAATCAAGAAAACAACACGTTAATGCCACACAGAAACAACAATATAGGGGAAGCAAATGCATTGCAAAATCAAAATGCATTGCAATCTGAGGGTCCAAAGCCAGAACAAACAGTGGTCACTTTACAACAGGAAGGGAACATGGGATATATAGAGAGATAAAGGATCCAAAATTCAAGTGAATCAAAAAATAGAAACA
>NW_025393856.1:0-5755 GCF_016433145.1 Gracilinanus agilis
ACAGTAAAGGGTAGCCAAAAAGAAACTCAATTTCTAGCTCCAAAGCCCAACTCAAAAACCTACCAAACACACATAGGCACCATTGTGTCCTTTCTTAACCCCAAAGCTGTCAGTTTCAAACCTAGAAACAAAGTAGAAAGTCTCCCTGATTTAAAAACAGCATTAAAATTGAAAGTTCTTACAGTGAGGGAAACCTGCAAACCTCTGAACTTTCAGGGGCTGAGAGAAGAAGACAACCGCTTTTAGAACACACATAACATCCAATTAAACCAAGAACGAGAGCTGGGATATCCTGAAATGGTGAAAGGGGCAAACACTACATCCAATTCTTTCCCTGAAACTATGAAAGGAGACTCACACAAGGCTCTAGTTAGGGAAGAAAACAATCAGTTTCAAACTGCTTTTCCAAGTCAGACATCTTGCTCAGCTACTCAAAGTTCCATTCTAGGCAGAGAAACCCTCCAGCATTAGGAAAGGGGCAGAATCAAACAGCTTACAGGAAGCATCCATGGGGGCAGCCATGACACAGGAAGTTGTCTGTACATATTACCATATATCTCCTAACAGAGTAGCATTAGAATCTGAGAACATTACTCTAAAGCCACAAGAACAACCAAATCTAGTACTTTCTTTGCATAATAATAACATCAATAATGATCCATTAATCAATATAGAAATAAATGAAACAGTGGTTCAAGGGGTCATTGATACCAGAGCAGAATTAAGCACATTGAAAAATCTACCTAGGGATAGCAAGATGTTAGGAACAGTGTAAGTAAAGGGAGCATTTGGGATAACCCAAACTGCACCAAAACTCAAGCCAAAAATGGGGAAACTGTGTCCCATAGAATTTGACCATCAATTCTTGTTTTTACATCAGCACAAAGTTTGCAGCAAGATTTGGACCTAAGCAAATACTAAGCTTATCATTAATACAGAGAGATCAATTAGAAGAAGCTTACTCTCAAAAAGAAGTAAAGTAATGGCAGGAACATCTTGAAGCAAATCTAGTAAAAGGAGTGTGGATGTGTATCTCAGGAAAACCATATTTGCCAAAATTACTGCACCACACCTTGTGTGAAGCAATTCACAGAAGAAGTCATTATGGAATTCTTGCATTAATAGACACAATCTGAAAAAGTTGGATCACAATCAGCATAACAACAGAAGTCAAAAGAGCATGTAACAATTGCAAAGTCTGCATACAATACCATCAAGCCATCACCAAAGCAAAGGCATTAGTGGGGAAACAATTAGTATACACTCCCTTCCAGTATCTACACATTGATTTTGTCACTATGCTGAAATCACAAGGGTATTGTTACATCCTAGTGATAGTGGATATGCAAACAAAATGCCCAGAAGCATTCCCAGCTAGGTGAAACAATGCAGCATTTGTAGCTAAGATCCTACTTAGAGAAATTATACCCAGATTCTCTATTCTTGCAATCATTTCATCTGACTCTGGTAGTCACTTTGCAAACTCCATTTTTAAGCAAGTCTACCTAGTGCTAGGAATTAAGAGACACTTAGTTTCTATATACAGACCCCAATCCTCAGGAGCCCTTGAGAGGGCTAAAAGGAGTCTCAAAACCATGATAGGGAAGCTTTGCTCAGAAAGTCATCTCAAATGGCTGGAAGTCTTGCCAATGGCACTTTTTCATCTACGCAGCCAACCAACAAGTACTACTCATTTATCTCCATTCCGGTTAATATACAGGCAACTGCTGTGGCATGGAAAAGCACCACAAGACACCAATTACCTATCACACCTTGGTATAGAGTGCAAGATTTAGGAATACATCACTCTACTGAAAGAAGGACTGGGTGAATTACAACGTTTATCATTAATCCAACAGAGAGTTCCACTTGATTTTAGCTTACAAGATTTCAAATCTGGAGTCAAAATTTACATCAGAAACTTTACAAGAAAATCAGTATTAGAACCCAAATGGTATGGTCAACATGATTTAATACTAGTTACACCAACAGCTGTAAAAATTAAAGCCAAGAAAACATGGTATCATCACACACATATTAAGTCCTCGAAGCCAAGACCTCAAACAGAAATTCAAAGAGAAATGCACCAGGAAAAACCATTACAAGATGATTCAGATTTAGACTCTGAGCCTCAAACTACAGTAATAAACCTAGAAACAGAGCCTAAAAGACAAAAAGACCTAATCACAGTTATAGAACGTCAAATAGACACAGACACAGATACAGATATAGAAGAAATAGAACATCACACAGACAAAACATAGAATAACAACAGGAGCAAGACACTCAAAGCATTGACTTGGATTACACAAATGCCTCAATCATACCTGAAGATCAACAATTTAAAAGCCTATCCACACAAGAACTCAGCAGTGGTGAAGAAGAATAAACACTAAGCCAATAACAACAATGACAAATCCAAAACCAGGAAAAAAATCTCACGAGAAGAAAATTTTGTGGCAACACAAAATTTAACACAACGCTACACAATCACACTGGTTCCTGATCCAGGGAATCACTTCAAGCAAGTCCACATCCAACAGGATGGGTATACAGCAAAGGCAAAGAGGATATGAAATTCCAAAGATTCCAGAGATTCCAGAGACACTAGGACATCAGGACATCAAGATCAGCACAAGGACAAAATGAGAGACATTGCTCAAAGACTACACAAGGACTTGAACTGTGACAACACCTATGTGACTTGGACAACATCACCAGAAGAAACACAATGGCAACAAGATCAGCTGAACAGGAATAGGTTTGAATGATGCAAGGTTTACACATTCAGACAGAAATCAAAGAGAAATGAACAAATGAACACAATAGAATTAATGCAAAAGAACATAAGCTGATGGATAGAGTGAGATTCTGAAAGGAGAGGTGAGTATAAACCAAACAGCACATGCGAGGTAAGAGATCCAACACATACAAACAATAAAGTCACACCACATGTACATAGTGTAAATAGATGTAAATAAGTTTGAGTACAAAGTACACTGACCATACTAAACAAGAGAACTCAAGGTTCCTTGATACGTCAAACAGTACTCATACTCAGTCATTAGAACATCACATAAAATACCTTGCACATATGTATTGTATTGCTATCAACCCATAATAAACACATACCTTACTGACCATAGGGAGAGGATAGGGAAAGGGAATTTCAAATTCTACTTAGCAAAGGGACAGCGTAAAATAGTTATAAAGGTTCAAATTAGAGTAATCAATAGAAATGTCAGACAGACACTGTATACTGTAGGCTAGTTAGCAATGTGACTAATGCACTAATACACTAATATAGATTAAGAAGTTACTTACACACTAATCTTCCTAATAATAGATTAGGAATTAGAAATTGTACAATGTTAGAAATGGTGTGTCTTAGGAATGTTCATTTAAATTCAGCATTAGAAAACTTTGAGATAGTTTCCTGCAGAAATGCATTTACTTGGGGCAGCTGGATAGTTCAGTGGAGTGAGAGTCAGGCCTAGAGACGGGAGGTCCTGGGTTCAAACCCGGCCTCAGCCACTTCCCAGCTGTGTGACCCTGGGCAAGTGACTTGACCCCCATTGCCCACCCTTACCAATCTTCCACCTATGAGACAATATACCGAAGTACAAGGGTTAAAAAAAAATAAAAGAAAATAAAAGAAATGCATTTACTTAGAATAAGTAAGAAGCAACATAGACATTGTTATACTTCTTTATTTTGAAAATTCAAAACCGATGAAAAAGCAATGTATTACAAACCCCATACATTCCTAGAAAAATCTTTCCCATCCTTTGTCATTAGCATAGATAAGCATAGACAGATAGGATAATAGATTATGCAGGATTTATTAATTTTTGAAGGGTAGACAGAGGGATAGGAATACATAAGTTTAGTTAAGCATAGAGTAGAAATCCAACAATGAAGAAGATCAGCAGGAAATTTCCAGGTTGAAATTTCCCTAAAACAAAATGGCATTTATGTTAAAAATCATTATCTGGGATAAGATGGATGCCACCTTGACTGACAGGGATGGCAGTTGAGAGTTTGGAATGTTCCCAGATGCTGTGAGCCAGGGGCAAAAGTCACTTGGCTCCACCCTATAAATACTCCTTTGTAATAACAGTTGAGGGCTCAGAACTGTTATATTGAATCTCTGGGAGCTTGAAGTTCACTTTTGATTGACAAATAAGTCAGTTGGATGGAATGTTCCCAGGGAAGTCATGCGAAAGGCAGGAGAGGCAGTTGAGAATCCTGGAGAGAGATTCTGGGTCTTTGACCTGTGCTGAGGCTGGAGATCAGTGGATCCTGGTCTTGGAGTGAGAGGGTGCAACATCTCTCTACAAGCACTTCCTGTACTTGAGATACCGTTTTCAACCTAAACCTGACCACCACCTCGGTGTCTAATGCCCCTAGATATTAGGAGTTTCATCATCTAGATATCTAGGTTTCCCAGGGCCCGGGAGGGATCCAGGAAGTGGGCAGGAGTTGAAGAAGAGGGTGGAAAGGGTGGACATAACTCAACTGTAAGGCTGAAGATCTATTGAAGAAGAAGCTAAAGATATCCCAGCAGTTTACCTACTCTGGTTTAGTCCTGGCCAGGCTGAACCAGAGGGAAGCTACATTGATTCTTCATCTGCCAGCAGTCGAGATTTCATTAGTAACCAATAGAATAGGGTCTCCTACACCACTGTCCTTTACCATTATCCTTCTTATTTAATATAAAGTTTAAAGTACCTTCTTAAAGCAGTGTCAAAGCTTGTTTTGGGAAGGGAGAAATTGCAGTCAGAATACAAGTCCTTATCCTAGCTAAAGAGCCCAAATCAACATATGCATTAACCCCAGGTGGGTCCTGAAGGGATAAACCTCTTAGACCTGAAGGTTCCTGCCTGGGTAACTGTTATAAGGGAGAAGGGTCATCTTATTGCTCTCTGTACATCAATTTACCATCTCAAATAGATCAAGAGATCCCAGATAATTATAACAGAACTCAGAGCTGAGACTTGAGCAAACTTCTCTTGGAGCAAGAACTGGGCAGAGGGAGGTGAAGGATGGAAGAAGAAAAAGAGGGTAGGCCTGAACCTATAACCTGTACAAGACTGAGAGAGAGCTAGTGATCCATCAACACTATTGGTAGTACAGCTGAGAGAATATATCGATCATCAATGTTGTGTGAAGATGCAAAGCATGGAATCCTTGCAAAGGTACAGGGATAGCCTCACCCAGAATTCCAGGGGACCCCCCCTGGAGAACTTTGGGTGAGAGGGCAGTTGAGAAGGGTTTGAGTCAGTTAATTTGTGGGAGTGGATGTGAGCAGACACTCTGCTTGCTACTCCTGACTGGGGGGGGTTCTCCTGAGGTGGCCATTGTAGCATAAGCCAGTGGTTTCTACTCATAGGGTTAGGCTGTTTGTTATTACTATTCTTCATTAATATAATTATATAATTACTTAGTGATTAGAGAGTAAAGATATTTATCAATAGCAAGAGAGCCAGTTTTAGTTAAGTGCTTCATCCCCTCCTGTGGGGGGTGGAGGGGAGGGCAGCATCAATTTAACAGTTCAAGGTCACCTTTCCTTTATTCAAATACCTTCATAACTTCTCTAGTTTTCCTTGATATTACTTAATATAACCTTTATCTTTAAATCTGTGCCTGATAATTATTTGGAGGAAATACTCACAACTCAATCTGGACATCTAGTTTGAATCCTGTTGGCTGCCAGTTTAAGAAGATCTTCTCTGTTGTCAACAGTTAGATAACT
>NW_025393857.1:0-8808 GCF_016433145.1 Gracilinanus agilis
ACAGTAAAGGGTAGCCAAAAAGAAACTCAATTTCTAGCTCCAAAGCCCAACTCAAAAACCTACCAAACACACATAGGCAACATTGTGTCCTTTCTTAACCCCAAAGCTGTCAGTTTCAAACCTAGAAACAAAGTAGAAAGTCTCCCTGATTTAAAAACAGCATTAAAATTGAAAGTTCTTACAGTGAGGGAAACCTGCAAACCTCTGAACTTTCAGGGGCTGAGAGAAGAAGACAACCACTTTTAGAACACACATAACATCCAATTAAACCAAGAATGAGAGCTGGGATATCCTGAAATGGTGAAAGGGGCAAACACTACATCCTATTCTTTCCCTGAAACTATGAAAGGAGACTCACACAAGGCTCTAGTTAGGGAAGAAAACAATCAGTTTCAAACTGCTTTTCCAAGTCAGACATCTTGCTCAGCTACTCAAAGTTCCATTCTAGGCAGAGAAACCCTCCAGCATTAGGAAAGGGGCAGAATCAAACAGCTTACAGGAAGCGTCCATGGGGGCAGCCATGACACAGGAAGTTGTCCTAACAGAGTAGCATTAGAATCTGAGAACATTACTCTAAAGCCACAAGAACAACCAAATCTAGTACTTTCTTTGCATAATAATAACATCAATAATGATCCATTAATCAATATAGAAATAAATGAACCAGTGGTTCAAGGGGTCATTGATACCAGAGCAGAATTAAGCACATTGAAAAATCTACCTAGGGATAGCAAGATGTTAGGAACAGTGTAAGTAAAGGGAGCATTTGGGATAACCCAAACTGCACCAAAACTCAAGCCAAAAATGGGGAAACTGTGTCCCATAGAATTTGACCATCAATTCTTGTTTTTACATCAGCACAAAGTTTGCAGCAAGATTTGGACCTAAGCAAATACTAAGCTTATCATTAATACAGAGAGATCAATTAGAAGAAGCTTACTCTCAAAAAGAAGTAAAGTAATGGCAGGAACATCTTGAAGCAAATCTAGTAAAAGGAGTGTGGATGTGTATCTCAGGAAAACCATATTTGCCAAAATTACTGCACCACACCTTGTGTGAAGCAATTCACAGAAGAAGTCATTATGGAATTCTTGCATTAATAGACACAATCTGAAAAAGTTGGATCACAATCAGCATAACAACAGAAGTCAAAAGAGCATGTAACAATTGCAAAGTCTGCATACAATACCATCAAGCCATCACCAAAGCAAAGGCATTAGTGGGGAAACAATTAGTATACACTCCCTTCCAGTATCTACACATTGATTTTGTCACTATGCTGAAATCACAAGGGTATTGTTACATCCTAGTGATAGTGGATATGCAAACAAAATGCCCAGAAGCATTCCCAGCTAGGTGAAACAATGCAGCATTTGTAGCTAAGATCCTACTTAGAGAAATTATACCCAGATTCTCTATTCTTGCAATCATTTCATCTGACTCTGGTAGTCACTTTGCAAACTCCATTTTTAAGCAAGTCTACCTAGTGCTAGGAATTAAGAGACACTTAGTTTCTATATACAGACCCCAATCCTCAGGAGCCCTTGAGAGGGCTAAAAGGAGTCTCAAAACCATGATAGGGAAGCTTTGCTCAGAAAGTCATCTCAAATGGCTGGAAGTCTTGCCAATGGCACTTTTTCATCTACGCAGCCAACCAACAAGTACTACTCATTTATCTCCATTCCGGTTAATATACAGGCAACTGCTGTGGCATGGAAAAGCACCACAAGACACCAATTACCTATCACACCTTGGTATAGAGTGCAAGATTTAGGAATACATCACTCTACTGAAAGAAGGACTGGGTGAATTACAACGTTTATCATTAATCCAACAGAGAGTTCCACTTGATTTTAGCTTACAAGATTTCAAATCTGGAGTCAACATTTACATCAGAAACTTTACAAGAAAATCAGTATTAGAACCCAAATGGTATGGTCAACATGATTTAATACTAGTTACACCAACAGCTGTAAAAATTAAAGCCAAGAAAACATGGTATCATCACACACATATTAAGTCCTCGAAGCCAAGACCTCAAACAGAAATTCAAAGAGAAATGCACCAGGAAAAACCATTACAAGATGATTCAGATTTAGACTCTGAGCCTCAAACTACAGTAATAAACCTAGAAACAGAGCCTAAAAGACAAAAAGACCTAATCACAGTTATAGAACGTCAAATAGACACAGACACAGATACAGATATAGAAGAAATAGAACATCACACAGACAAAACATAGAATAACAACAGGAGCAAGACACTCAAAGCATTGACTTGGATTACACAAATGCCTCAATCATACCTGAAGATCAACAATTTAAAAGCCTATCCACACAAGAACTCAGCAGTGGTGAAGAAGAATAAACACTAAGCCAATAACAACAATGACAAATCCAAAACCAGGAAAAAAATCTCACGAGAAGAAAATTTTGTGGCAACACAAAATTTAACACAACGCTACACAATCACACTGGTTCCTGATCCAGGGAATCACTTCAAGCAAGTCCACATCCAACAGGATGGGTATACAGCAAAGGCAAAGAGGATATGAAATTCCAAAGATTCCAGAGATTCCAGAGACACTAGGACATCAGGACATCAAGATCAGCACAAGGACAAAATGAGAGACATTGCTCAAAGACTACACAAGGACTTGAACTGTGACAACACCTATGTGACTTGGACAACATCACCAGAAGAAACACAATGGCAACAAGATCAGCTGAACAGGAATAGGTTTGAATGATGCAAGGTTTACACATTCAGACAGAAATCAAAGAGAAATGAACAAATGAACACAATAGAATTAATGCAAAAGAACATAAGCTGATGGATAGAGTGAGATTCTGAAAGGAGAGGTGAGTATAAACCAAACAGCACATGCGAGGTAAGAGATCCAACACATACAAACAATAAAGTCACACCACATGTACATAGTGTAAATAGATGTAAATAAGTTTGAGTACAAAGTACACTGACCATACTAAACAAGAGAACTCAAGGTTCCTTGATACGTCAAACAGTACTCATACTCAGTCATTAGAACATCACATAAAATACCTTGCACATATGTATTGTATTGCTATCAACCCATAATAAACACATACCTTACTGACCATAGGGAGAGGATAGGGAAAGGGAATTTCAAATTCTACTTAGCAAAGGGACAGCGTAAAATAGTTATAAAGGTTCAAATTAGAGTAATCAATAGAAATGTCAGACAGACACTGTATACTGTAGGCTAGTTAGCAATGTGACTAATGCACTAATACACTAATATAGATTAAGAAGTTACTTACACACTAATCTTCCTAATAATAGATTAGGAATTAGAAATTGTACAATGTTAGAAATGGTGTGTCTTAGGAATGTTCATTTAAATTCAGCATTAGAAAACTTTGAGATAGTTTCCTGCAGAAATGCATTTACTTGGGGCAGCTGGATAGTTCAGTGGAGTGAGAGTCAGGCCTAGAGACGGGAGGTCCTGGGTTCAAACCCGGCCTCAGCCACTTCCCAGCTGTGTGACCCTGGGCAAGTGACTTGACCCCCATTGCCCACCCTTACCAATCTTCCACCTATGAGACAATATACCGAAGTACAAGGGTTAAAAAAAAATAAAAGAAAATAAAAGAAATGCATTTACTTAGAATAAGTAAGAAGCAACATAGACATTGTTATACTTCTTTATTTTGAAAATTCAAAACCGATGAAAAAGCAATGTATTACAAACCCCATACATTCCTAGAAAAATCTTTCCCATCCTTTGTCATTAGCATAGATAAGCATAGACAGATAGGATAATAGATTATGCAGGATTTATTAATTTTTGAAGGGTAGACAGAGGGATAGGAATACATAAGTTTAGTTAAGCATAGAGTAGAAATCCAACAATGAAGAAGATCAGCAGGAAATTTCCAGGTTGAAATTTCCCTAAAACAAAATGGCATTTATGTTAAAAATCATTATCTGGGATTAGATGGATGCCACTTTGACTGACAGAGATGGCAGTTGAGAATTTGGAATGTTCCCAGATGCTGTGAGCCAGGGGCAAAAGTCAGTTGGCTCCACCCTATAAATGCCCCTTTGGAACAACAGTTGAGGGATCAGAACTCAGAGCTGAGACTTGAGCAAACTTCTCTTGGAGCAAGAACTGGGCAGATGGAGGTGAAGGATAGAAGAAGAAGTGGGTAGGCCTGAACCTGTAACCTATACCAGACTGAGAGAGCTAGTGATCCATCAACACTATTGGTAGTAGAGCTGAGAGAATATATAGAATATATAGATATCAATATCAATAGCCCCTCCTAATCTGACTTGGCTGTGGCCAGGCCAAGCTCAAAGCTAGTGAGAAGGTGATGACCTCTAGCCTCTACCCATTTAACAATCTCTAGTTCTGATCAAGGATTAGATTAATTGCCAAACAATAGCTATAGGGTTCCCAATCCCCAAACCTATTACTTTGTTTTCCTTTCCCTAAGTAAGAGTTAATACAGTGATTTACCAACAAGTACTGTCATATTCAAACTCTGGGAGGTTGTGAGTCTCACCTTGATTGACAGGTGAAGAGAGTTGGAGACATCTGAATGTTCCCAGATGCCCCGAGGACAAGAGGAAAGGCAGTTGGCCAGAGGATATAAATACCCTGACAGCCATCTGAGAGAGACCCTTGGCCTTGGACCTTTGGCTTTGGACCTTTGGCCTGGAACTTTTGGCCTTGGACATTGATCTCTGATTTAGAATGACCTGTGGATCTCTGACCGTGGGTCCTCTGATTCTCTCTGAATTCCCCTAGATATTTAGACATCTGAACTATCATTAGATATTTAGGTATCCGGGCCTGGGTAGGAACAGGGGAAAGGGAAGTAGAAGAAGCAGAGGGAGGTAAGGGAGGTATTTCCTGATGGGTATAGGGCTGACATAACAACTAGCAACAAGAAGCTGAGAGGGATCATTGCTATCTGTATCAATTGAGCAGATTGCTTTCTCTGGTTTGGCTGTGGCCAAGCTGAGCCACAGGAGGTGAAGGACAAGAGCTCCAGCATTACTAAAACAGCCTACAGTCTTGAGGGATTAGTGATCATAGCCATTAGTGACAGGGTCTCCTATCCCCAATCTGTTCCTAATTACTCCTTTCCCTTATTAACATCTATAGATAAAGTGTATTAAGTACCTTCCTGAAGTGGTTATTACATCACAACCCTTGGGAGGGAGCAATGCAATCAGATGAAAATGTTATCCAAGGCTAATAGAGCCCAATATTAATAATCAATCCAACCCGAGGTGGGACCTGAAAGGGTTACCCATCCACCTGACCTTTAGGGATCCTGCCTGGGCAGTGTTATCAAGAAGGGCAGTTATTATAACATCCAGCTGAGTGACAGGACTCAGGTGTCCCTGCACCAGCTATCAAGGGAATCTGAGGCACAGCTTCCCTGATGAATATACTCTATAATAACTATAATAGTAGCTGAAGATACCTTCTTTATAACAGTACCTTTCCCTGAGCAGTTATTCTATCCTAGCCTTTAGGGAAAGGGAGAATCATACACAGTCAGATACCAACGTTTCCAATAGCTGATCAATAGCCATTAACAACTAATGCAACCTCAGATTGGGACTGGAGAGGTTGACTATCTACCTAATCTCTCAAGAGTCCCAACCTGGGCAACTGTTAGAAGGAAGCTGCTGGCAGGTTTAGTCAAAAAAGCCTATCAGAAAGGAGAAGGATAAAGAACATCTATAGCCACTGTCTGGGGAGAGTGTTTCCTCCCCCACCAACTGTAGCTGGCCTAGGTCCTGGGCACCTAATCCCTCCTTCCTTTATACTATCCCTAAGATCTACATATCATCCATCCTCAAATATCTAGAAGGAAGATCTATAGGGAGATAGTAGGGAGATACATAAAAAAGACATACAATAGAGATATATCCCCTTGATTCAATTCCCATTTGGCTTGGAGGACTTAATCTATATGTGATGATACCATGCTTCCCTTTCTTCAATTTTTATAGCTGTTGGTGTAACTAGTATTAAGTCATGTGGACCATACCCTTTGGATTCTAATAATGATTTTCTTGTAAAGTTTCTGATGTAAATTTTGTCTCTAGGTTTGAAATCATGTAAGCTAAAATCAAGTGGAACTCTCTGTTGGATTAATGATAAACTTTGTAATTCACCCAGTCTTTCTTTTAGTAGAGTGATGTATTCATAAATCTTGCACTCTATACCAAGGTGTGATAGGTAATTGGTGTCTTATGGTGCTTTTCCATGCCACAGCAGTTGCCAGTATGGAGATAAATGAGTAGTACTAGTTGGTTGGCTGTGTAGATGAAAAAATGTCATTGGCGAGACTTCCAGCCATTTGAGATGACTTTCTGAGCATAGCTTCCCTATCATGGTTTTGAGACTTCTATTAGTCCTCTAGAGGGCTCCTGAGGATTGGGGTCTGTATATAGTAGCTAAGTTTATCCTAATTCCTAATACTTGGAAGACTTGCTTAAGAATGGAGTTTGCAAAGTGACCACCAGAGTCAGACAAAATGATTGCAGGAATAGAGAATCTGGGTATAATTTCTCTAAGTAATAATAGATTAAGGATTAGAAGTTGTAAAATGTTAGAAATGGTGTGTGTTAGGAATGTTCATTTAAATTCAGTATTAGAAAACATTGAGATAGTTTGTTGCAGATATGCATTCACTTAGAATAAGTAAGGAGCAACATAGACATTGTTATATTTCTTAGAGTGATTATGTGTTATACTTTATGATAAAAATTCAAAACCTATGCAAAAGCAATGTATTACAAACCCCATACATTCCTAGAAAAATCTTTCCCATCCTTTGTCATTAGCATAGATAAGCATAGACAGATAGGATAATAGATTATGCAGGATTTATTAATTTTTGAAGGGTAGACAGAGGGATAGGAATACATAAGTTTAGTTAAGCATAGAATAGAAATCCAACAATGAAGAAGATCAGCAGGAAATTTCCAGGTTGAAATTTCCCTAAAACAAAATGGCATTTATGTTAAAAATCATTATCTGGGATAAGATGGATGCCACCTTGACTGACAGGGATGGCAGTTGAGAGTTTGGAATGTTCCCAGATGCTGTGAGCCAGGGGCAAAAGTCACTTGGCTCCACCCTATAAATACTCCTTTGTAATAACAGTTGAGGGCTCAGAACTGTTATATTGAATCTCTGGGAGCTTGAAGTTCACCTTTGATTGACAAATAAGTCAGTTGGATGGAATGTTCCCAGGGAAGTCATGCGAAAGGCAGGAGAGGCAGTTGAGAATCCTGGAGAGAGATTCTGGGTCTTTGACCTGTGCTGAGGCTGGAGATCAGTGGATCCTGGTCTTGGAGTGAGAGGGTGCAACATCTCTCTACAAGCACTTCCTGTACTTGAGATACCGTTTTCAACCTGAACCTGACCACCACCTCGGTGTCTAATGCCCCTAGATATTAGGAGTTTCATCATCTAGATATCTAGGTTTCCCAGGGCCCGGGAGGGATCCAGGAAGTGGGCAGGAGATGAAGAAGAGGGTGGAAAGGGTGGACATAACTCAACTGTAAGGCTGAAGATCTATTGAAGAAGAAGCTAAAGATATCCCAGCAGTTTACCTACTCTGGTTTAGTCCTGGCCAGGCTGAACCAGAGGGAAGCTACATTGATTCTTCATCTGCCAGCAGTTGAGATTTCATTAGTAACCAATAGAATAGGGTCTCCTACACCACTGTCCTTTACCATTATCCTTCTTGTTTAATATAAAGTTTAAAGTACCTTTTTAAAGCAGTGTCAAAGCTTGTTTTGGGAAGGGAGAAATTGCAGTCAGAATACAAGTCCTTATCCTAGCTAAAGAGCCCAAATCAACATATCCATTAACCCCAGGTGGGTCCTGAAGGGAAATACCTCTTAGACCTGAAGGTTCCTGCCTGGGTAACTGTTATAAGGGAGAAGGGTCATCTTATTGCTCTCTGTACATCAATTTACCATCTCAAATAGATCAAGAGATCCCAGATAATTATAACAGAACTCAGAGCTGAGACTTGAGCAAACTTCTCTTGGAGCAAGAACTGGGCAGAGGGAGGTGAAGGATGGAAGAAGAAAAAGAGGGTAGGCCTGAACCTATAACCTGTACAAGACTGAGAAAGAGCTAGTGATCCATCAACACTATTGGTAGTACAGCTGAGAGAATATATCGATCATCAATGTTGTGTGAAGATGCAAAGCATGGAATCCTTGCAAAGGTACAGGGATAGCCTCACCCAGAATTCCAGGGGACCCCCCCTGGAGAACTTTGGGTGAGAGGGCAGTTGAGAAGGGTTTGAGTCAGTTAATTTGTGGGAGTGGATGTGAGCAGACACTCTGCTTGCTACTCCTGACTGGGGGGGTTCTCCTGAGGTGGCCATTGTAGCATAAGCCAGTGGTTTCTACTCATAGGGTTAGGCTGTTTGTTATTACTATTCTTCATTAATATAATTATATAATTACTTAGTGATTAGAGAGTAAAGATATTTATCAATAGCAAGAGAGCCAGTTTTAGTTAAGTGCTTCATCCCCTCCTGTGAGGAGGGGGGGGGAGGGCAGCATCAATTTAACAGTTCAAGGTCACCTTTCCTTTATTCAAATACCTTCATAACTTCTCTAGTTTTCCTTGTTATTACTTAATATAACCTTTATCTTTAAATCTGTGCCTGATAATTATTTGGAGGAAATACTCACAACTCAATCTGGACATCTAGTTTGAATCCTGTTTGCTGCCAGTTTAAGAAGATCTTCTCTGTTGTCAACAGTTAGATAACT
>NW_025393858.1:0-5744 GCF_016433145.1 Gracilinanus agilis
TCCTTCGGCCATGAACCTGGGCTAGGTATTAAAATTTGGGTACAACATATGGGAGCTCGTCTCTCATGGCCAGGAAAGGACCCGCTGCCAGAAGAGCCAAGAGGGTGAGGAGATCTGGGGTTGGGTGGCCTGTGCATGTGGTTGTGTGATTGTGTGCTTGCATTGTATGAGGAGGGAGCCTACCACAGGCCCCCTTCTGCATGTGTGTGGATGTGTGATTGAACTGATGGGGAAGGTGATGCCCTGGTAAGCATACAGCTAAGTGGTTCGGCTTGCCCCGCCACTCCGGGATTGATCCGGAGAAACCTAAGCCAAGCTCACCAGCCAGGGGCACCCCTTCTACCTGTTTCTGAGAGAGGTCTGGGGCAGTACGCAGTTCCTTTCGATCCATGCGGACAAAGGTCGGAAACCCTGGGAGCAAGTGCTGTGTGTGATTGGCAGGCCACATAGACCAATTGATCTCTCTATTCCCTTGGAATTACTACGGGAACTGGTAAGATTCGAGGCCTCACAGAACCCCAAAGCAAAAGGTTCGAGGCCTGTCTTTGGAGTCCCTCCGGTTGGTTCGAGTCCAGCTGGATTTTCTTGGGGATTGAGGCCCCAAGTCAGGGGTTCGAGTCCCCTGAGGAAGGCCAGTGGACGCACTGGAGGTGGGGAGGAGAGAGAGGACTGAGGCAGGATCCCCATATTAATTGTTTGGGATTTGTCTGGGCTCCCCCAGGCAAGTGAGTGTGAGTGTGCACACCTTTGTCTTGTGTTGTCTTGGCCAGTCAGGAATCTGTCAGGTTTAAACCGTCCTTAGTTCGTCTTTTGTGTGTCCTGGCTGGGTCTCTGTCTTTGGTGTTATTTCCGTCCTTACCATGAGCCAGGGAGAGTCAACCTGGTGCTTGCTGGTTTCCCCAGCTTCAAGGCGAGTTCAGAGGGGAAAACTGCAAACATTCAGCAATTCCCCTTCCCACATCTACATTTCTCACCTCCCAGACTGGAGGAACTGTGCTACTCAGGCAGCAGACAATATTTGAATAGGGAGAGGATTCTAAATAAACCTCTCAGACCTGGAGGCAGATTTAACATCTGAACAGGAGGAGATTTGAAAGTTCAAAGTTCTTTCCTTAAGAAACACAGCCAGCTTAATGAACAGCTCACTTCCAATGCCCACTGTTAGCAGATAGCAGTTTGTTTAGGTGCTACAAGAAGCATTTGTTAGAAATCACAGCCAAAAAGAGAGACAAGTTTGGTCAATCAGAGTGTAAAGCACAGGGAGAGTTAGGGGACAAGGAAGTCAGCTCAGCCAATCAGATGGCTGATGGCTGTACCTGAGTACCCTCAGTTGAAGGGGCCGTGTGTGCTGCAACTGTTTTAATGAGCTTTCTCACAGCAAGTATTTTCTTTTTAACCATGGATCCTAAAGAACTGATTTTTTCCTTTTAAAGCATGCTTGTCATAAGGTTGTATGTTTTTGTTTATTATTGTCTTTGTCACAGTCTCGTCTCTATGTATTCTTAAATTGGATATTACAAAAAAAAAAAAAGAAAGAAAGAAAGGAAAGAAAAAAAAAGGGAGGGAGTTGAAAGATTGAACTTCCCACAGTCAAAAATCCTCAGCAGAGGACAAAAGCAAATATCTGTTCAATGATTTTTCCTCTTTCTTCCTTTGGATGGGCCCCCAAAGGAGTGAAAAAGAAAAATTCAGAGCAGAAAAGGGAGATTTTACTCCACAATTGGAAGCATTTTCACTTAAGATCTGATTTTAAGGGTTGAGGATTGCTAATGATGTTGATATGGTACAATGTAATTTTATTTATTGTGGTAACTGTCAGTCAAATGTGAAATATTACCAGATTTTATTGAGCACAAAAACTCATGGTTAGAAGTTTGTTAAGCCTTGGTTTCAGTGAATTGAGAATCGTCTAAATGTGGTTAATAGCCAGTCTGACACAGAGAGGCAATGTTTATTCTATAAGGTCAAAAATTGTATTGGCTACTTTGTAGATGTAAAAGTCATTCAGAAAAAGTTGTAATGTTATTATTGAGAACTTATTCTAGAATTTAAACTTGGGATTTTTAAATGAGATGTTCTTTTAATGTATGTGCTGTCAGAACTAGCAACATGTAATCATATGATACACAAGAAGTTTTTAAAGTGGTTAATCTGTGCATGGATTTTAATAATACAGGTACTGAAAATTTGGTAAAAATGTGTGCAATGTATAAGAAGGAATTTGTGATCTAGAGATTAACATGCATTTAGAGTCAAATTGCTAGAAAGTAATGATGAATGAATACAAAATATGTATGCATTTGGACTATAAAGAGAATTAAGTTTTTCAATAGGTTAAGAATATATGAACTGTATGAAATTAACAAGAGAAAATTTGACCAGCCCAGGAAGCTAATAGGATCACATGCAATTAAATATAGTACCTTTCCTCTTTTTTTGCAATAATGGTAAAGGAAGAGAAGCCAGAGGAAATAAGAGTAATTGATAAAGAAATAATAGGTGTGAATTCTAGAACAAATGGTAAATCAGAATAATATTGATGGAATTTAATCAGTTATGTAAACAATGCTTTGAGGTAAAAGGAAACTGAACTAGAGGTTCTATTCTGTCTTAAACAGAGGTCTGAAAGGAATAAAAGTAAATGGCTTTGAAATTCAGTTGTTTACATACTGAAAGATTGCTAAAGGACTTAAAGTTATTTGGAAGTTGTGGAGTTCAAACTAAAGTCTGTTGAAAATAATTTAATATGAAGATTTTGGTACATGCTAAATTTTAAATTGTAGGTGATCTCACTTGGTAAAGAGAGATAAGAGACAAGGTTGTTAAGTCATAAAAACCTAAATCAAGCCGGGCAGTCTTAGGGTAAATTGCTCATAAACCCTTCCTTGCAAACAGGAAGGAAAAGAAAGAAATACTTTTAATTGTTCCACTTTGATACTTAGGAACTGATATAGCAACACAGTACATAAATAAGATCTGAAAGAGTTTAAAGATGAGTATATTTTAATTGTATACTTCAGAGTTTTAAAGAGATGTTCAAGCAAGTAAAAGTTGATAGAAAAGTCATGGATATCTTGTAAAACAGGTTCTTTTTTAGCAGTACAGTTGTTATAGGGGTGCAAATGGTGAACCCCTGGGTTCGGGAAGGAGGCCCTGAGGATGAGAGGACTCCAAGTTTAGCTTAGAAGTATCCTTTTCAAAGAGGGTGGACATGACTCCTTGCACTCAGGCATTTAGTGAGTGGGGGGGTCTGTCTGAGATCCTGTGGGCTTAGGCTATCAAGGTGTGGCCAGAGGTGTATCTGTTTAAATTGATCAAAAATATTTTTTAGGTTTAAAGTTATCATAAATGGTTTTCCATCTCAGTGTATTAAAATTAACTAACTTCATTATTACATTTCACTTCCTGGTCTTGAAAATAGATAAGCAGCCTGCTGGTCAAAAGGCTTTCTTTAAGGTTTATAGTGCTTAAAAGGTTTCAAATCTTGTAATTGAAAATAGACCCTGTAATACTACATGCTTTATGATATTCCTTTAAGTATGACTTTTATGTAAATTGTTGCTAAAACATGTGCTTTAAGTGTGGTTTGAATGTAAGCAAAAGCTCATTGTAAACCTGACTGTACCATGGGTTTTGTTCAATACTCAGTGGTTACCTCAGTTTACCAATTTGTACTATGAACTGAATCTTATAATGAGCACTATGCTAAAGTTACAGTGTCTCAATTCTTGGGAGTTATTGATTAGCATTTGAAGGGATACCAAAGGATATATGTTTATTTTTGTGATGGTAATAGAGAGTCAGAGAAAGTGAAGAGGTAAGGTGTGTTGTGTTTGAATACAGAAGAAAGAGAGACTTGGATGTCCTGAGTATGCAGATTCGTGATGGGTAAATGGAAGTTGTGTTCTGCTTTTTAAGGGAGGTGAAAGAGAATAGATAGATGTTCTACTCTTTTAATTGGATCCCTGACCTAGGGATAATTTCTAAAGTTAGTGTATATGGTGTTGGGAAAATCATAAATAGTTCTGGAATTTCTCTTGAAAGTTACACTGAAGAGATTCCTGTCTGGCTTGTCTTAGTCTTTCAGATGGCCCAGGTACAGGAGACGATACAGCCCTGATTTATATTTACTGTGGAGCTACTCAATCCAGCACTCCTGTTCCTTAATTCAGGTTTTGTGACTAAAGTGTGATATGTTAATTATTGCCAAAATATCTAAGAATAACTGAGTGATCAGCCTGGTAGGGATGTGAAAGGCTTGTTTAAGGGTATGGAAATTGTTTCCAGAATGCTGCTTAGCAGAATTTCTCTGAGCTCTAATGGGAAAGACTTGTCTTTTAAGGAAGGAAAAGGCTTCTGGGATCCAGTAGTGATATAGTGCAAAAGACAGAGAATATTCTGTGATGGTTAGAGAGGCAATTCTAGGGCTCAACCTGGACTGGACCTCTTCTGACCATCTAGGCTATTAATGCTTGAGTGACACAAGGATGGCATGAGCCAGTGACAGCTTTAGCCTACACATGGAGCCCCTCACTATGTGTCCCTTGGGACATGAGGAAATGCTTTCCTATCTGCCTTCCCTTTTTGGAGCAAGTTCCCATAATCAGCACTTAATGCAAATTGTAAATTAATGTTTCCATCTCCCCAAACAACCTATTAGGTTAATAACTGAAAATTGTCAAATTGTTAGGGAACACACTTTGAGAAGTAGGTGAAGTTTAGTGATAGATGACTTGTAGCTTGAAGCCTTAATTTACCACATCTGAAGTTCAGATCTTGACCCTAGAAATAACCCAGGGCTTTCTGGATTTCCTCCAGGATCTGGGATAAAGAAATTTATCTGTAAAGTGTTGTTATTCAAGTAGTTATAGATGCCATATTAATGTGGGCCTTATGAAAGGATATTTTTTTAACAGAAACATCACATGCCAACTCTGTAAACAACTTAGAGATCAAATTTCCTAAAAGGTTTAATTCCTGTCAGAGGATGATTTCTGGGGATAAAATCTGTTGGCTAAGATACCCAAATGTTAATGTTTAATATCAGTTTCTATTGTGCTAATTTTCTTTTTTTGTATCTGGTGTTCTAGTATTTGCCCTAGTCCTAGGTTCTATCCTTCTGCCTTAGGGATGGATGCTCCCCCTTGTGACCTGTCTGTCAGTCTGGGGAAACAGTCTCTGATCTCCAAGCCTTCAGGACCCTGGCATTCGCTGCAGAGGTGCCTCTGAAGACCCTGTGCCCACAGCTCCTCCTCCTGTTCCCCCTCTCAGAGATTCTACGCCCCTTCTCAGCTTGAAGAAGCTACAGAAAATGGAAACCATCGACCTTCTTCCATTAGACATTTGGAGGAGGGGAAGGGAGATGGCATGGGACATTGTGGGACATTGTACCCCAGAGACAGCATAGAACACTGTACCCCCATAGTGAAAAATTTTTTTCAGGCAAACTATAGGCAGGAAAATTCCTTTGCTTCCACTATGTACCCTTCCCCTCATTCTTAACCAACTAGCAGCTTTTGTAAAGGATTGAATTAACACCATTTAGCTTTTGGTCCTGCATCAGCATTCCCTGACAACCCCCACCCTTGATATGGCCTGTGCAGCCACCAATCTTTAAAGGACCACCTGAGGATGATTCCTCAGGATCAAAAGAAAAAGAAGGGAATGTTGGATTTAAAAATCAGTCTGGCAGTCTACTGAACTATTTCTGACCTGGGCTACCTACCCCCAGCCCCCAAGGTTTC
>NW_025393859.1:0-2263 GCF_016433145.1 Gracilinanus agilis
ATCTACCCAGTTCTTGCTCCAAGATCAGTTTGCTCAAGGCCCGGCTTCCAGTTCTCAGCCAGAGCAGAGACCTCAACTGAACTTCCTAAGGGGTATCTATAGGGTGGAGCCAACTGCCTTTTCCCCTGGCTCATGGCATCTGGGAACATTCCAAATTTTCAACTCCCATCCCTGTCAGTCAAGGTGGCATCCATCTCAACCCAGATAATGATTCTAACACAGGCTAATAGAAAATCCAGAGAATTTTCTTGGGTTCAATAGGAAGCAACTGGAAGAAGCCTTACCTCACATAAGATGTCAATTCATTAAGGGGACTAGCATTCTAATACAAGTTTTTTTTTTTCAAACAAAACTGTCCACAGTGGGAGGAATTATCTTTGAAAGAAATGAGAAAGCATGCCACTTACGTACATGAGTCAAGAAACAAAGATCAGAAAATAAGATCAGAACTAGACTCAGAAGAAGATAGAACAATCCAAGAGCTAAAAAGGCAATTAAAGAAGATGAGAAAGGAAAAGGAGTATGAAGAGTTTGAAAACCTAACCTTGCAGTCTTTAAGAAATCAATCATATGGACAGACTGATACCTTTTCCAGCCAAAAGAACAGATCATTTAACAAAACCCCAAAACGTTTTCTATGTCACAAGGCTGGACATCTAATCAAGCAATGTAGATTTAGGAAGCAAATAGATTTCTCCAGAGACAAACCAAATAGCTATCCAAGAAAGACTTAGGTAAATAGCAAGTGGGATGACAAACCTCAAAAGTAAGAAACTTGTAAACATGAGTGTAAATCAAACCCAAACAAACCAACTTTGGAAGAAATGGAGAGCAATTTGAAATTGGGAGCTTGACCCAGAATAGCGTGAAAGTTAATCAATAGTACATCTAATTCAAAGAGAAATAGTGCAAAGAGATAGCGCAATGAGCCCAAGAGAGAGGAAGACGATGAGGCTAACTTATTATGGATAGGCAAAGATGATGGAAATCAATATACCATACTAGAAGACAAAAGCAGAAAGTCCACTGCTGAGGATTGTAATGGGGATAAATTGAGGAAAGGTGTGTGTTAAAAGGGGATTTTGAAAGGAGGTTGTCAGGGACTTGCTAAGTAGGAAATCTAGGTTACAGGTAGGCTGGAATAAGGAGATTCAGGATATAATAGGGCTGGAGTCAGAAGTATAACACTGAAAGGAATAAGATCTTTAGGGAGAGGAAGAATTAATCTAACAGGCAAATACAACAGGGCTTATAGACCAGGACTCAGAGTTAAACACAGGCTGAGGGAAATAGACTAAACTGAAATTAACAATCAGGCCTTAGTTAATTTCACAGGAAGGGACTTGTTTTGAAGTTACACCTTCCTTCAAGATGGATACCCCCGGCTTCCCTTCAAGCCCAGAGTATGTTAGTTCTTTCCCTCGTTTCCCTCTCTTTATAACTAACTGACAAATTATACTAATAGGTCTGTTAAAACACAAAAGGCTTTATTATCATTAAAGGATGATGTGTCAGGAAAGTGGATCGAGGAAGCCCTAACAGTGGTCTCAGGAGCCTCAGGTGGGGGAAGGGAGGCAAAGATGAAGTCTGAGTAAGGACCTGCCTTTAACTCAAGCTTACAAGGTGCTCTTGATATCTAAAGGGAATAAGTGATGACTGACTAGTTTCTTTATATCTAATGCTGTCAATTTTAGTTAACCATTCACAGATTTGAACTCATCTCTAATTACTCTCCTTATTAACTCCACAGACATATAAGGTAAGGGAGGGAAGGTAGGAAATAATATGGGGAAGGAAGATACAAAGGGTTTATCCAAAATATCAAATTCTTAAATAAATATTTCAAAGCTAGGCTAAATTTCAATTCTACAGATAGGTAAGGAAGCCCTCAGCAGGTCTGAAAACCTCTCTCCACGGGAGACTCCAATCAACTCACTTTCTCCCTCAAGATTCCAAACCCCTAACTGCTTTCAGAACTCAGCCAAAGCTTGAAAAAACTATATGACCCCCTCTCTCTATACTACAGGATTTGATAATGAAAAGAGAATTAAACCAGTTTAAGAGAGAAATCTATTGGGAAAATGACACTCTCTTGGAAAACACTATGTGGTCACAGGCTTCAATGGAACATGTGGAACAGGAGGGCAAGGGCTTGTTCAGGGACAAAAGCAAAAATTGTCTAGTATCAACCAGCAAAATCTTTATGTCAAATGGGGGGAAAAGCCTATTTTGAATAAAGAAATAGAGAGGGGAGTACAGAAAG
>NW_025393860.1:0-2554 GCF_016433145.1 Gracilinanus agilis
AGATTCTTGCAGTCAGTGTAGAAACCAGTCAAAACCTTCCCTAAGTGTGACTTCTTTCTCTTGATATTTTTTATAACAGCTCAATTGTCTATTATCATCAAACCTAGGAAGATAAATTGCATGCTTATCCATCTTGAAGATTCCAAAATTTCTTGGCTGCTAGATGATTACTGCAAAGCAAAGAAATGTTAAGTACATCTGGAAAGCCATTGCCAGTTGTGGCTCTAGCAGATGGTATTTGGAATCTCAAAGTTGTAAGACTCTTATAGTCCGCTCTGTACTCATTTATCAGTTATCATTAAAGTCTAGATTCTGCTGCATTAGTTAAGATTGTAGTATGAAAGCTAAAAGAGGATCCCAGTCCTTCCATGTATACTCCAGTAGGGATAGAAAAAGAATACCAAGACAAATAATGTTAAAACAATTCAAAGGGTAGCATTAATAAATTCCTCCATTCAGCCTAGGACTACAGAAAAAGACAGCTAAATGCTACAAACTCTGGAAGAAGAGTTCAACAATGAAAACCAACATGACCTAAGGCAAATAGTAATGTCTTAAACTAAGTATTACCTGGGGGAAGGAGGTAACAGAAGCACATAGCAGGTCCGTGAAAAAAGATGATCAACTGGAAATCTCTACCAAGTACACCAGATGAAAAAAACTGAGCTGAATATAAACTTTGAATTACAAACACTATAGTGAAAGAAACCTAAAAAATTAAATGCATTCAAGCAATTGGACTAACATTATAATAGAGGGAGAAGGTATAATATGCTTTTGAAATATTTTTGGCTTCAAAAGTTATACAGGGAATGAAATAAGATAAATAGGACCAGGAATGATTTTATTCTGTTCTTACAATCTTAAGACAAGAAAAAAAGGAACAATAAAAGGAACATAAACAGGGAAAAACTGAGGAAGAAGAAATGGAGCTTACTATGTTCATAAATAAAGGATACAAGAAGAAACTGGTATAAATGTCTCTTTCTACTACTACTATTATCCTGTTGTCCAAACCAGGTAAGAGCAAGTCATTCTTGAGATGATGGAAGTCACTCAGCTCTGTATTCCCTGGGCAAGTATGTCTTCACCTTTATCTGTAATTTTCACAAACTACTTATATTACACCTGCTCCACCTGCCAAGGCTCCCCTTTTTAAATTCAATGTTTATTGAACATGGATTCCAAATATGTGAACTAACTAAACTCTGTGATATGACACATTGCATATTATTGATTATTTAATTCACCATTTTGTTATCTTCTTAGATAAACTGAAAAGGTAGGTGAGTAGGAATAGGTGAGTGCATAAATGGAAACAACTAAAGTAACTGATGAATCTATAAGTAAATGGAACAATGAATGAATGAGTCAATAAATATTTATTAAGTATTTCCTATATGTGACACACTATGCTAAGAAATGCTGGGGATGCACAGTGTTAAAACAAAGTGCCTCCCCTCAAGGAATTAATAATCATCTAATTGGGAAGGTACAGGTAGGAGGGAGAGAATTTGGAACACAAAATATTAAATAAAATAGATATTAAAAATTTTACATGTAATTGGGAAGAATCTGACAAAATAAATAAAAATATCTCTTAAACACAAGCTATATATAGGATAAGTAAGAAATTAATTAAAAAGGTGAAGGTACTAAGGAAACTGAGAAAAGTTTCCTTTAGAAGATAGGATGTTGGGGGCAGCTGGGTAGCTCAGTGGATTGAGAGTCAGGCCTAGAGACGGGAGGTACTAGGTTCAAATCCGGCCTCAGACACTTCCCAGCTGTGTGACCCTGGGCAAGTCACTTGACCCCCATTGCCTACCTTTACCACTCTTCCACCTATAAGTCAATACACAGAAGTTAAGGGTTTAAAATTAAAAAAAAAAAAAAAAGAAGATAGGATGTTGTCTGGAACATAAAGGAAGACAGGGAAGAGTCAGTAAGTATATTCTAGGCAAGAAGAAAAACCAAAGAAAATACCAGGCACCAAAAGAATTGTATTGTTTTGGGGGACTACAAGAATAAGGAATGAATCAATGATAAAACATATAAGTGCTTATAATATGCTAGGCACTATGTTGAGTACTGGGAATAAAATTGCAAGCAAAAATGATAGTCTCTCTCTTTAAGGAGCTTACATTCTAATGAGGGAAAACAACAGGTACCTCATTGTCTTATCTTTTTCAAAAGAATTGAGGTATTGATTTGATTAATATTCTCAGAGAAAATGTAGAGAGGGACACAATAGATGAGTTGGGGGACATCAGTACAAATCATCAAGACTAATTTCAGATCTGGACCCAGGCCCCGACAGGGAAATGAAAGCCTGTCTATGTTGCATTTCTTTTTCTTTTTCTTTTTCTTGTTAATAACAATATTTGTGGACATTTTGAATAGTGAAATAAGCAAATGTCAAAGATAATGTTACATAAGATTACATCATTTACAGTCTAACATATTTTACTCAACCAAAGAAATGTTAATTACATATTAAAACAGAATATTGGGGGCAGCTGGGTAGCTCAGTGGAGTGAGAGTCAGGCCTAGAGAC
>NW_025393861.1:0-2262 GCF_016433145.1 Gracilinanus agilis
ATCTACCCAGTTCTTGCTCCAAGATCAGTTTGCTCAAGGCCCGGCTTTCAGTTCTCAGCCAGAGCAGAGACCTCAACTGAACTTCCTAAGGGGTATCTATAGGGTGGAGCCAACTGCCTTTTCCCCTGGCTCATGGCATCTGGGAACATTCCAAATTTTCAACTCCCATCCCTGTCAGTCAAGGTGGCATCCATCTCAACCCAGATAATGATTCTAACACAGGCTAATAGAAAATCCAGAGAATTTTCTTGGGTTCAATAGGAAGCAACTGGAAGAAGCCTTACCTCACATAAGATGTCAATTCATTAAGGGGACTAGCATTCTAATACAAGTTTTTTTTTTCAAACAAAACTGTCCACAGTGGGAGGAATTATCTTTGAAAGAAATGAGAAAGCATGCCACTTACGTACATGAGTCAAGAAACAAAGATCAGAAAATAAGATCAGAACTAGACTCAGAAGAAGATAGAACAATCCAAGAGCTAAAAAGGCAATTAAAGAAGATGAGAAAGGAAAAGGAGTATGAAGAGTTTGAAAACCTAACCTTGCAGTCTTTAAGAAATCAATCATATGGACAGACTGATACCTTTTCCAGCCAAAAGAACAGATCATTTAACAAAACCCCAAAACGTTTTCTATGTCACAAGGCTGGACATCTAATCAAGCAATGTAGATTTAGGAAGCAAATAGATTTCTCCAGAGACAAACCAAATAGCTATCCAAGAAAGACTTAGGTAAATAGCAAGTGGGATGACAAACCTCAAAAGTAAGAAACTTGTAAACATGAGTGTAAATCAAACCCAAACAAACCAACTTTGGAAGAAATGGAGAGCAATTTGAAATTGGGAGCTTGACCCAGAATAGCGTGAAAGTTAATCAATAGTACATCTAATTCAAAGAGAAATAGTGCAAAGAGATAGCGCAATGAGCCCAAGAGAGAGGAAGACGATGAGGCTAACTTATTATGGATAGGCAAAGATGATGGAAATCAATATACCATACTAGAAGACAAAAGCAGAAAGTCCACTGCTGAGGATTGTAATGGGGATAAATTGAGGAAAGGTGTGTGTTAAAAGGGGATTTTGAAAGGAGGTTGTCAGGGACTTGCTAAGTAGGAAATCTAGGTTACAGGTAGGCTGGAATAAGGAGATTCAGGATATAATAGGGCTGGAGTCAGAAGTATAACACTGAAAGGAATAAGATCTTTAGGGAGAGGAAGAATTAATCTAACAGGCAAATACAACAGGGCTTATAGACCAGAACTCAGAGTTAAACACAGGCTGAGGGAAATAGACTAAACTGAAATTAACAATCAGGCCTTAGTTAATTTCACAGGAAGGGACTTGTTTTGAAGTTACACCTTCCTTCAAGATGGATACCCCCGGCTTCCCTTCAAGCCCAGAGTATGTTAGTTCTTTCCCTCGTTTCCCTCTCTTTATAACTAACTGACAAATTATACTAATAGGTCTGTTAAAACACAAAAGGCTTTATTATCATTAAAGGATGATGTGTCAGGAAAGTGGATCGAGGAAGCCCTAACAGTGGTCTCAGGAGCCTCAGGTGGGGGAAGGGAGGCAAAGATGAAGTCTGAGTAAGGACCTGCCTTTAACTCAAGCTTACAAGGTGCTCTTGATATCTAAAGGGAATAAGTGATGACTGACTAGTTTCTTTATATCTAATGCTGTCAATTTTAGTTAACCATTCACAGATTTGAACTCATCTCTAATTACTCTCCTTATTAACTCCACAGACATATAAGGTAAGGGAGGGAAGGTAGGAAATAATATGGGGAAGGAAGATACAAAAGGTTTATCCAAAATATCAAATTCTTAAATAAATATTTCAAAGCTAGGCTAAATTTCAATTCTACAGATAGGTAAGGAAGCCCTCAGCAGGTCTGAAAACCTCTCTCCACGGGAGACTCCAATCAACTCACTTTCTCCCTCAAGATTCCAAACCCCTAACTGCTTTCAGAACTCAGCCAAAGCTTGAAAAAACTATATGACTCCCTCTCTCTATACTACAGGATTTGATAATGAAAAGAGAATTAAACCAGTTTAAGAGAGAAATCTATTGGGAAAATGACACTCTCTTGGAAAACACTATGTGGTCACAGGCTTCAATGGAACATGTGGAACAGGAGGGCAAGGGCTTGTTCAGGGACAAAAGCAAAAATTGTCTAGTATCAACCAGCAAAATCTTTATGTCAAATGGGGGGAAAAGCCTATTTTGAATAAAGAAATAGAGAGGGGAGTACAGAAAG
>NW_025393862.1:0-1981 GCF_016433145.1 Gracilinanus agilis
AGTAGATTTTTGACTATTAATGGGATCGAGCTAATTCTATTTACACAATCCCCCCTGATGATCATTGGGTGCCTAGTCACCCCAAGTGATCATGTTACACAAACATCTTCTACCACAAAGGTCCTTCTAACTACAATAGTTAGAGATAAGAGGGAAATGGAAAAGAGAGAAAGCAAAACCAATGTTTTGCTAAGCGCGTTGACAAGAAACCAATTGGGGGCAGTCCCCAATCAGCATAACATGTACAATTAAGGTAACTGTTCAAAACCCATCAGTCCATTCATTAGTACCCAAAATTCGTTCTGGATCACTTGATGTAACAAAACCCCATCAGTTCAATCAATTGCAACCCAAAGTTCATTCTGGATCTCTTGATTAAACATAGGTTCTTCAGGCATCTCTCTGCAAACAGTTCATTCTCTGGATTAAGGAATCAGCAAGTTTCTTTCCCTGAGAATTTTCTCAAACAAAACCAAAAATTAAATCTTGGATATAATAAAAATACGATTAATCTTGGATTTTATAAAAATACAATCCCCCTTGACGTGGGTATTTAGAAAGAAATACCCAGATCAGCTCAATATATACAGTTGAGTCATGGGGTTGTATGAGTCAATTCAAAAGAAAAAAAGAAGGAAAAAATATAAAAATCAACAGAAGAAAATTGAAGCTTTTGAAAAAAAAAGGCATTAAAATCAAAATCAAATATCAAAAGTTATGTACATAAAATTTTTGAAGAAAACAAAATAAAATTTATAACAGGCCCTTGTATTAGGGTCTAATCAATTATAATTTCCATCCTACTAGTCTGTAGGATACAATGCAGTAATACTGCACTTACCCATTTGCAGCTAAGACTACAGGAAGTTGCCATTCTATAAGAGAGAAAAAAGGACCAGATTTAAATGCAAGGGAAACGTCTGTCATTCCCTTTACTCTCAGGAATATATGGGTGAGCCAGATAATAGCCAACCTGTGGTACCTGACTGGCAGTGTAGTTCGGAGAGTCCTACGTCTTAACATATGTTAAGCGTCGCAGCTTCGATTCTTACACTGAGTTCAAGTCCTCAGTGTTGGCGTGGGAGTACCTCAATCCCACCTGTATATGTATGATCTCTTTAACCTCGTGCTCCTTGGCACTGTGCAGATGTTCTCAGAAATCCCATTGGATTTGTCGGTCGGTCTTCATGACCTTGTGCTTTCCTTAGCACCATTAATGGCTCATGTGTTCCCTTCTCCTGGAATTAGATAGAAGCATTAATCACAGTCCCGTAACATTTAACAATATATGGCAAGTTCTTGGAGTCTAAACCTTGTGAGTAAGCATTAATATTACAGCAATTATATATATTAAAATTATAGCATTGCAAAAAATAAAAAAATTAAGTGATTATATGTACTCAAGTACAAGAAAATGAGAAAAAAGACAAAAAAAATATCAATTATTCTATTAAAAGATATTAGGTAAATCAATAAGAAATTAGAATAAAATCAGGGAAAGAATCAAGACAAACCAATGATTCCAAAGTAACATCCATGAGTCCATGAACTGTTATCTCCAATGCAGGTAACAGGAAACAGTCAATCAGGTTCAATAGAAGATGCCCTCTTTACATGTGAACAATGAATCCAAGAGTCCTTTTCTCCGATCTTTATAGCTGTTGGGGTGGTTATTAAAATTTCAAACGGCCCATCCCACGAAGGCTGGGTTGCCCCCGTGCGCTGGAAGTTCTTTATATACACTTTGTCTCCTGGATTCAGGTCGTGAAGTGAAAAGTCTATTGGTCCTGCTTGTACTGCAGTTCCAGACGGCAACTGCCCCCACAGGAAGTTCACTCACTTACTTAAAGAGATCATGTCTTTCATCACTTCCTGTGGTCCACCTCTAATTCAAATGGACAAATGGCAGTTTCTACATTGATTTGGACTGCCCAAAGGGCAGTCCCTTATTCTTGATTTGTTACTTATTGTCACGTGTGGG
>NW_025393863.1:0-2449 GCF_016433145.1 Gracilinanus agilis
AGAGGCAGAGAGAAGAGAGAGAATAGGAGAGAGAGGCAGAGAGAGAAGCAGAGGCAGGGAGAGAATGAGAGAGGATGCCAGTCACCCAGAGGGTATGGACAGACTTTTCTGGCCATGCAGTGGACTCAGAGATAGACCCTGCACCCAACCCCACTATGTCCTCTTCCCTGGGATCTTTTATCCCCCTCTTATCTTGAGGTCCCCATCACCCCCATTGCCTGAAGTTGCTTAAGCATCTCTGAGGCTTGGCTAGGGCAGCCCCCCAAAGAGCTTCCAGAGATGGGAAGGAAAGTGGTCCAACGGCCTGCTGAAATGAGGGGTCTCCCCCACACCCCTGCCCAAAGCTACTGTGGCTGGGCCTCGAGGGCACACGTTCTTGGCAGAGCACATCTGCTCGGTCCTGAGGCAGGGGGATGGCTCCGTTCCAGGCCACAACTATGTGCCCTCTCGGCTTAGCTTGGGGATTGCCAGGCAGGTGGGCTGGCTCCATTGCCCGGGCCCTGAAAAGGCCAAAATGCAACGAGTTTGCTGTGATGCGGGGCAGGAGGAGGGATGGCGACCACATCTGGTGTGACGGGACCCTGGATCTGGGGTCCAGAGAGACCCGAGTCCCTGGGCCGGCCCTTCTTTCCTGGGTGGCATCCTCTTCTGCTAGGAGGGTGGGTCTGGGCATCTCTCTGGTTATGGGAGGAGACACGCTCTCACGCACTGGCTGCCCAGGAGGGATCGGGACATTTTCAATGTAAACCACTGAGTTCCGCCATTCATTTCTTAGTCCCTTCATCAAGGGTTGGGGAAGGGAGATGACTGTTCCCGCTGACCGAAGGGGAGGGGGCGGGAAGCGGGGCAGGGCAGAGGGGGTGCTGTTCTCTCTCAGGTGCCCAGGAGATGGATGGGAGCTGATTCACCCTGGCTCCCCCTTCCCGTGTCCCCAAATCCGATTGGGGGTGGGGGGCAAGCAGATGATGGATGGGCTGCCCAAGATAATGCAATTGAGGGTGGTGGGGCCATAGGGAGGGGTCTCTCCCTGATTGATGGTCCTCATGAGGGCTCATTGCATTAGACACCTCCCTAACCCAATCAGGAGGGCCGTTAACATATATGGTTGTAACCCCCGAATCCCTGAAGTGGAGCAGGGCCAGGAAGATTGAGGGGGATGTCAGGGGAGCCCAGGCCCCTGGAGGTGGGAGACACAGCAAAGAGAAGAATTTCACGTTGTTGGAGGACTGGGAATATGATAAGATAAACACTAGAGATTCGCCAAATACTGGTGTTGAAAGGGCCGGCCCAGCCACCTCATTCTACAGAGGAGGAAACTGAGGCCTGCCTGGGCTAGTGAGTTGTCTGGCAGAGCTGGGCTGCAGCTAGAGCGCCGGCATCCTGCCCCTTCAGCAAATTCCCGACATGTAAATCTACGCTGAATCCATAATATTTTTGCTGGACAAAATGCTTCCTCCACGCTGAGACTTGATTTCTGCCATCACTCCCTCTGCTCACCCCCCCCCCCCCCCGCCCCGGCCAGCCACAGAAACCCCTAACTGGGATCCACCCAGGACAGAGCTGTCCTGCCTGTCCACAGAGGATGGGGCAGGGGAGACCTTACAGCAACCCCCCAGGCCTAGGCAGCCCCAGACCATTCTCCATTCCATCCCAGCATCCAGCAGGACATCTGGGCTTAGCCATCTGCCCTCTTGCTGCATGAGTCGAGCCCACAGGCATTTATTGAGCACCCACTGGGTGCCAGGCGCTGGGTTAAGCACCGAGATCCAAAGAAAGACCACCAGCACCAGGGCCGCTTTCTATCGGTTGCCCAAGGAACAATCAAGTTAACACAACCACCAGCCAGACCAACCACTGCCTGTGGCTCTATTCCAAATGCCTGTGATAGGAAGTGTGTATTGGGCTGCCCAGACCCAGGCCTCCTTTCCCTGGTCACCTCTCCCCAGGCCCGGCCAGCTCCACACCCCCTCCTTCCATTCCGCCCTGAGGAAGACTCGCTTAGTTTTCTAAAACCTCCCCTTTGTATCTGGCCTCGCCCCCTGAAGCTCCGTCCGTTTTCTGACAGCTCCAAGAACACGGTTTCCCCGAGAAGACCACTCTGACCATCCTTTCCAGGCCTGGAGGTACCTCCTCTCACGGAACCTTCACTTTCAAAGCAGCACATTGGGTCCAGGCAGCCTTCTTGCTCCTTTCAGCCAATTTCAGGCTGTCCCCCTACCACCATCACCCATCAACCACTCAGTATGCCTCTGTCTGTCCATCCATCTATCCATCTATCCATGTATCTATCTATCTATCCATCCATCCATCCATCCATCTATCTATCATCCATCTATACATCTATCTATCCATCCATCCACCTATCTGTCCATCTGTCCATCCATCCATCCATCCATCCATCCACCTATCTGTCCATCTGTCCATCCATCCATCCATCCATCCATCCATC
>NW_025393864.1:0-8155 GCF_016433145.1 Gracilinanus agilis
TTACATCCCAGAGAGTGTTCCCACAAACCCCATAGTTGATTTTTAATATCCCTGGTGACCCCATTACTTATATTTTCATACAGTTTGGCACTACCCAGATGGGTGGATAGAAAGACAGACAGGAAGTGAACAGTTGGCCAGCTAGATTCATAAAGGAAGTAAGAGGGGCTTGAACATTCCAAGAGGGAGCTCAGCCATTGGGTGAGAGCTGAAAGTTCTCGACCAGTGGTGAGCTGCTCAGAGCTTCTCAGCCCCCACCCCAGGTCATTCATAAATCTCTGTGGGTAGGGGAAAATACTATCAAGCTTGGTGTTGCCCCAGAAAGAGGGATTTTCTTCATTTCTTTTTTGTTTTTGATGGTTCTGTTTTCTGTTGCTGTGTTTAATTGTACTTGTATTTAATTAATTGTGTTAGTAATTATTATTAGTCAGAATAGTGGCTAATAATACAATAAATTTTGTTGTTAGTTGGTCTGTTTGGGGAATGATGGGTACAATGGTGATTGAAGATTGGATAGATTATGTATTTGTGATGTTGTGGAAAGGTGTTTGGGCTATTCCTTACCTGTGGTTTAGAGTTATACCCAGGTATTTTAGAGGGAAAATGGACTTGGAATTGGCACAACCGATTTTGACAATCAACATACTGGATTTATTGTGTCACATGCCAGTTCTGATTCTGACTGGTTATGTTGTATACAAACTAAGGTGGATATTGTTTCATATTGGGTATTTTGTTAAAATCATTGTGACTTGGTGTTTCAGGGATTCTGAAACCAAAAAAATGTTAAGACTATTACAAATTAAGTTAGATAATTTAGAGTTATGTATGCAAAACGGTTCGTTCTCTGGTCAATCACTTGGTACATCTCACACTGGCAATGAATATATGAACATGGGCATTTCTGACAAAGGTATTCCAACAAAGGCTGAGCTAGAACAGCAGGCTCAGAATAAGGCTGAAAACCCCATTAATCTTTTTCCCCTTCGCGATCTTCCCATCGTTCGCGAAGACGGTGTATTCCATGTTAAACAACATACTCGATTCAGATCTGAAGATGTAGATAATCTAAAACGTAAGATCCCAAATTTCCACAATGACTCTGGGAAATTTGTGAAGATCTTCAAAGCTTTTGCAAAACAACACAATCCGGACTTTGAAGATTGCTGGTACGTGTTAGGGAAGATCTTATCACATCATGACAGAACAAAGTTTGTAGAGGAGACACGAAACACGGAGGGAATGACACCATGGCCTGTAGATTGGGGGGAACTGAACCTGAATTCAGTTCCTACCTACAGAATGTTAAAACAAGCGCGTAAATCTCTGATTCAGGTTCTAGAGAAGCATGCTAAGTGTCCAAATTCATGGAGCAAATTCGAAAAAATCAGGCAGACAGCAGTAGAGACCCCTGCAACTTTTTTGGACAGAATCATAGAGGCAGCAGAAATGTATTTGAACATGAATATTCTAGAAAATACCACCGTAGATCATGTTAAAAGAATTTTTGTCAGAAATTCGGCTCCCCAGGTAAAGAAATTTTTTATGGACAATTACCCTGATTGGGAATTGTTGAGCTTAGACGAACTAAAACAAAAAGCAACATACGTTTTTGCCCAAGAGAAGGACAGGAGTAGTGATGACAAGGATGCAATTATTGAAAATCTTAGGAAACAATTAAGGGAGGCAAATTGTCAAGCTGACCAGAAAGAAATAAGTGAAATCAAGGCGGTAGCAGCGTTACAGGCAGCAGAAAAGAGAAACAATAATAATAATTATAAGACCAATAGCAATTCAAACAATAGGAACCAGAGGCAGCAATCTTGTTATGTTTGTGGACATATTGGGCATTTTGCAAGGGACTGCAGATACAGAAAGAGATCATATGGGCAGAGATACAATAATAACAATGGAAATAATCGGTATAATAATAATAATTATGGTTACAAGGGAAATAATTGGAATAATGGTTTTAGTCAGGGAAATGGACAACAAAATGTATTCCAATGTCAGAATGCATGTTGTCAAGGTGTACAAGCTCCTAATTTGGCAACAACACAGGATTACCTTCGTGCAGGAGCCAGGCCAAAGTATAGTCACGTTGTTCAAGGGAATATTACTAATGGTAACATGAATGGAGGGACAACTTCATTATGAAGGTATGCCCGAAGTTCAGAAGTGATTGATCAAGGAAATGGAACTAAAGTAAATGTTGATGAAATTGTATGTGTTAAAGATGATGATAATGTATTTGTGAATAATGGAAATGGTGCACTTGGTAATAATATTGATTTGATTCATGATAATAAGAATTTAATTAATAATGGTAATGGGTTGATCAGTGTTGATTTAAATGGAATCAATAATAGTTTAATCAATGTGAATGATAATTTGATGAGAATTAATGATAATTTAAGTGGTGTTAATGTTAAATTATCTGAATTAACTAATAGTAATGGTGTAAATAGTACTTTAACCAATGTTAATGGTAATTTACCTACTGGTAGTAGTAATTTAACTAGTGTTGATAATAATTTGATTAATGTCGTAAATAATTGTGAGAAAAAGAGAAATAATGTTGTAAATGGTGTCAGAAGTTCTAGTAAGAGTGGAATTAAGAAGAATAATAGAAATTGTAATTTGATTAAGGATAATTTGATTGTGAATAAGAACAATGATACCAGAATAGAGGTGAAAAGGACCAATGATTTAAAATCCTGGGAAAATTCTGTAATTCTTGACGATGTTAACTTGGATGGACAGGAAATGGCTGAGCTTTGTTCTGATGTTACTGTTTTAGCTCCGGTGTTGGAAACTTTCCATCCTCCCAATAGTACTGAACCATATGTGTCTGTAATTATTGGAGATCAGATTTATGACCTTCTTGTGGATACCGGCGCGAGTAAATCAGTTTTGCAAAGCTTTCCTGCAGATTGTAGAGCTGTTGGAACAATGGATGTGGTCAGTGCAACGGGAGTTACTCAGAAAGTAGCTAAATTGCAACAAAAAATGGTGACCCTAGGACCACTTTCGGTGGAACATGCATTTTTGTGTGTTCCGGAGTGTCCTATGAATCTGTTGGGAAGAGATCTATTGTGTAAATTAAGAGCTACTATCCAATGTACTGAATCTGGTGATATTTCTTTGCATCTCCCAGAGGAATCTTTGAAGGCTTTTCCATTGCTTTTCTTAGATTCTAGCAGTACAGAGGATGATTTAGGTACTATCTATCCAATACCTGAGGATATACCCAAGGATTTGTGGTCAAAGTCATCTACAGATGTTGGGTTGCTAAAATCAGCTATTCTGGTCAGGGTGAGGACAAAGGAAGGACCAGTTCCTTGTGTGCCTCAATATCCCTTGACTAAGGAGGCGATAGAGGGTATTCGTCCTATTATTGAGTCTCTAATCCAACAAGGGATAATAATACCATGTTTTTCTGAGTATAATACACCAATTTTGCCTATAAAGAAGCCAAAACCAGATGAAAATGGCCAACCTGTTTACCGATTTATTCAAGATCTAAGAGCGGTAAATGATTATGTCATCAAGACACATCCAGTTGTCCCAAGTCCAGCTGCTATAATTTCTTCCATTCCAAGTCAGGCTAGATATTTCACTGTGGTAGATTTATGTTCTGCGTTTTTCTCGATACCAATTCACAAGGATTCTCAAAAGATCTTTGCTTTTACATGGGAAAAGACACAATGGACCTGGACTCGTCTCCCACAAGGGTATACTGAGTCACCATCTCAATTTTCACAAATTCTAAATCGAGATCTGCAAACTATTAAATTTAAAGAGAGCAAATTGGTGCATTTTGTGGATGATATTCTTCTAGCATCCCCAAATGCAAAGGTGTGTCTTAGGGACAGCAAGATTCTTTTGATTGAATTATATAAACGAGGACATAAAATCTCAAAAGCAAAATTACAATTCGTTTTACCCAGGGTGCAATATCTCGGATTCGTGTTATCAGAGGGTTCCAGAAGTATTACACAAAAGAGAATAGCTGACATACAAAAATTGAGTGCACCGAAAACTAAAAAACAACTTAGAGCTATTCTTGGAACTACTGGTTTCTGTAGACAATGGATTCCTGGATATAGTGGAATAACTAAGTGTTTAACAGATCTGACCAGGAATACAGAACCAGAACCTCTGAAACTAAAGCCTGAACATCGATTAGCCTTAGATAAGCTGAAAGAAGCCATTCTATCTGCACCTGCGTTAGGAATCCCAGACTATGAGAAACCTTTCCAGCTGTTTGTCAATGAAACGAAGGGTATAGCTTCTGGTGTGTTGACACAGACTCTTGGACAAAGTTATCGTCCAATTGGGTATTACAGCTGTCAATTAGATCCAATAGCTACGGGGACAATACCCTGTCTAAGGGGGGTAGCTGCAGCAGCTGTGTTAGTCCAGAAGTCAGCTGATCTAGTTTTGGGATGTCCTTTGACTGTCTATTGTTCACATCAGATAGAAGCACTAATGAGGAAGTTTCGTACTCAAGCATATTCTGACCAACGAATTGCTAAGTATGAAATTATTCTCTTAGGTACTGAGAACATCAAGTTGAAGAGATGTAGCATACTTAATCCAGCTACTCTTCTTCCTGATTTACCAAAGAACGGTAAGCCATTGCATGAATGTGTTGAGGTAGTAGATCTTGTGGATATGCCTAGGATGGATTTAAAAGATACTCCACTCGAAAATCCAGACTGGGTGTTATTCACAGATGGATCATCATATTTATGTAATGGAATTAGATGTACTGGTGCTGCAGTTGTCACAGAATTTAAGACACTGTGGTATGGCTCATTACCTAATAATCTTAGTGCTCAAGGTGCTGAATTGGTGGCATTGAAGCAAGCATGTCTTCTAGCTGAAGGTAAACGTGTGAATATTTACACAGACTCTCGATATGCATTTTCTGTTTGTCATGCAACAGGAACGATCTGGAAGCAACGAGGTTTTATTACTGCATTGGGAAAACCAATAGCTCATGCAGGAATAATAACTGGGTTGTTGGAAGCAATCCAGAAGCCAAAACAGCTGGCAGTAATTCATTGTAGGAGTCATACTCGTGGTAGAGATTTAGTCTCTAAAGGAAATCATAGAGCTGATATCACTGCGAAGTATGCAGCTCAGAATGCTCCAATCTATGTGATGAATTTAACATCTATTGATTCTGATGATCTAGAGAAAGCTTGTGTAGACTCAGATATTGAGAAATGGAAGGATAAATTTGGAGCTAGGAAAGAACATGGGATATGGATTACTGATACAGGAAGACCATTGTTACCAAAAGATTTGTATACCTATTTGTGTCAAGCCATCCACACAAAAGGTCATTTTGGTACACAAGCTGTTGTGGATTCCATCAGGAGACAATGGGTTGCTCCTGGAATAAGTACTGTTGCAAATAAAGGTCTGTAATAGCTGTCCAGTCTGCCAAAAGTTCAATCAAAGTGCATTCAGAAAGAAAGGTTTGAGTGGTAGACCTTTAGCATATTGTCCATTTGAGAGTTTACAGATTGATTATATCTGTATGCCTAAAGCTGGAAGATACAAGTATTGTCTTGTGATAGTCGATAGACTAACTAAATGGCCTGAAGCTTTTCCATCAAATACAAATACAGCTAGTTTTGTGGTGAAAGTGTTACTGAAAGAAATTGTGCCTAGATTTGGTGTACCTTTAACCATAGATTCGGATAAGGGATCTCATTTCACTCAGGATATCCTTAGAAGAGTTTATGAGAATCTAGGAATAACACCTAAATATCATGTTCCATACCATCCGCAAAGTTCAGGTCAGGTGGCGTGTATGAATAGGGAACTCAAGACTATGGTTGGGAAACTCTGTGCTGAAATTCATCTCAAATGGCCAGAGATTAGGGGCAGCTGGGTAGCTCAGTGGAGTGAGAGTCAGGCCTAGAGACAGGAGGTCCTAGGTTCAAACCCGGCCTCAGCCACTTCCCAGCTGTGTGACCCTGGGCAAGTCACTTGACCCCCATTGCCCACCCTTACCAATCTTCCATCTATAAGACAATACACCGAAGTACAAGGGTTTAAAAAAAAATGGCCAGAGATTCTTCCCATAGCTTTGTTTTACCTACGTACAAGACCAAGAGCGGATCTACATATATCATCGTATGAGATGCTCTTTGGACATGCTCCACTGCAGGCAAAAACTTGTAAGGCTGTTTATGCATCACTCTTAGGAGGTGACTGTCAAATTGCTTCATATTTAAGTGCTTTACAGCAAAGGCTAAGAGAATTACAAGATATGGGAGTATTAATTCAATCTGGTCCATTGGATTATTCTCTTCATAATTTTCAACCAGGTGATATGGTCTATGTGAAAAATTTTGCCAAAACATCGGCAACAGAACAAAATTGGGTAGGTCCTTATACAATTGTATTAGTTTCACCATCTTCTGTAAAAGTTTTAGGTAGAGATTCGTGGTATCATTGTTCTCACATTAAATTAGCATATGGAATAGATAATGAAACTGTAGAAATTGTTAATAATGATGAAGAAGGAAAAGAAGAAGAAGAGATTGTGTAATTTGAGATCTTCAGTCAATTAGAGTCTGCAGTCAGAAAGTTCAGTAAGGAGAGGACCATTCCAGCGGAAGAGGACATTCGGATGGAAGAGGATATGGATGAAGAAAATTCAGGATTTATAGACTTTGTATTAAGACTGATGGACTTATGAATTGAACTGATAAATCTTCAGTTTCGAGGATTTTCTTAAAGAAGAGGATTAATCATGGACAATTTGGATTAAATAGTTTGGAAGTTTTTGGGTAATGTATATAGTATCATTACATACTCATATGCATCCAACATGCACATAAAATTATCAAGACCTTCGATGGAGAAAAGAAGAAGAGGAAAACCGGAGAGAAGAAGAGAGGATTTCCTAGAGGAATGGAACATCGTGAGAAGAAAGGAGATCTGAAGGAGATCTACAGGAGATTTGGAGTTTTGGTAGGTATCATACATCCATCAGTAACATGTTGCAACACAATATAGCAAAGAAACAACATAACAAATCAGATACATACAACACAAACATGTTAGGATACATTGTGTTCCTTATGGAATGAGACAATGTATAATACTAACAAAATTAGAATTAGCTATAGGATAAGTAAGTACTAACAAGAGATAGTTAGTTACTAACAAAGATTAGCTAGTTATTTAGATAGATGTAGCTAGACTAATACACTAATACATTAGGGTTAGTTTAGAATAGTTTAGTAGAATAGATATAGTATTAGATTAGGTTAGAGGATAAGATAAGGTACTAATGTACATTACAGTGCAGATATAACTGACATAACAAAATTGCATTACATGAAGAACATATAACATACTACAGATCACATATCACAAGTAATGTAATGTATGAGTAAGATTAGATTAGCTAGTTATTAGGTATTGATTATATATTGATTAGGAAGTACCTAGCAGGAAGGAGCTGGAGCTGGGAATTCCAGGTTGGAATGAAGGAGGAGGAAGTCTATGTGTGTTCTGTGTGTGGACTCCATTAGTGGCAGGCAAAAACTGTTGCCAGCCTGGGAGAACTCAGAGCAAAGGACACCTTGCATCCTGTTTTCCCCTGGGATCCTGTGTGGTGTGGCATTTAAGGAAAGAACAAGAGAAGAGGACAGTGCTTCAAGCAAAACCCTTACTGCTTAGTTCCTGAGACAGCTGTAGCTCCTGGCATCCAGACATCATCAGTGGATTGCAGTGAGAAATCCCAAAGCCACAAAAGCCCCAGCTGTACTCAAGCCTGGCAGGTTCCAGGTTTGAGGCAGAAACCCAGAGACTCCAGTATAGCTCCTTGGGCCCTGTTAGTTAGATAGCTTAAATTAGTGTAGTGAATAAGTCTTTCCCTGTCCCTTTGGGTTTTGTTATTAGGTGTTAAGATTTTAGAGTAGTCATTCCTATCCCTCCTTTTAGTTGTTTCTAATTAAAACCCAATTTCACCTTGTTACCTTGTCAGTTAATTCAAGACCTCTGGCCAGAGTGACAGTTGGCTGTTATTTTTCCAGTTGGGAGTGGTGTAGCTGTACAAGAATCAGTTTTAGTCTCTCTTACATCCCAGAGAGTGTTCCCACAAACCCCATAGTTGATTTTTAAT
>NW_025393865.1:0-3743 GCF_016433145.1 Gracilinanus agilis
TATCTATCGAATATCTATCCACCCATCCATCCATCTATCCATCCACCCGTCCATCTACCTACCTACCTACCTACCTACCTACCTATCTTATCTATCTATCTATCTATCTAACCATCCATCCATCCATCCATTTATCTATCCTATCTATCTATCTATCTATCTATCTATCTATCTATCTATCTATCTATCTATCTGTCTGTCTGTCTGTCTGTCTGTCTGTCTGTCTATCTATCTATCTATCTATCTATCTATCTATCTATCTATCTATCATCTATCTATCAGTTCATCTATCTCTGTCTGTCTGTCATCCCATCTAGTCCCAGGTACCTGCTCTCTGCCGCCCATTCTCCTACTTCTCCCCAGGAGCTCGGGGCCATCTTGTAATCTTCTCTGTCTAGAGCCCTCCCTGGGCACTTCCGCTTCGCCGCTGTTCCCTCCTCCGAGCCTTTGACTGCATCCATCAGCCTGGTGTCCGGTGCTCTGCACCTTCCGCCCGTCTCCGTCCTTGCGAGGATGAGCTCTTCCTCTCCCCAAGCCTCCTCTCCGTTACTCCAGAGGTGGCCTTCCTGCAGCTGACTTCGTCCGGTCCTCCCCTCGCAGCATCCGTGCTTCCCCAGGCCAGTCTCCTGCTCTGGCCTTCTGTCTCCCCTCTGAAGCCCGTCTTGCAGCCAGTTCCCCCTCGTCAGCCCTTGAACTCAGCGCCCTCTTCTCCCCACTCATGTTTTTCCATTGATTTCCCGCCACCCGCTTTTCCCAGTCTTGCTCTCAGCCTGTATCCTGGGAGAATGAAAGCTCCTCGAAGGCAGGATCGTCTCACTTTTGGGTAGTAATTAATCCCTCCCGCCGTGTCTGGTACATAGCAGGCATGTTGTTTGACGGACGGAACAAACAAGTGAAGGGGAAAGCAAGTCATTAATAGGAACGTGGGAAGCAACAGAGTTCAGGGACCTGTATTCGAATTCGAATTCTTCCATTTACAACTTATTTGAATGTGAGCAAATCATGTAACCCCCATGGGTTCCATGCCAACCTCAGTTTCCTCATTTGTAAAACGAGAGCCTTGGACTAGATGGTCTCTGAGAGCCCCGGCAGCTCTCTACGGATGCTCAGATGACAGGAAACCAGACAGGCTCCTTGGGAGGCCGAGACCTCCCTTGTGTTGGCAGAGAACAGACAAGGCCTGGGCCTGGGGAGCCAGGGGAGCCCCTGGGAGGCCAGGGCCAGGTTCCCCGAGATCCTGCTGTGAAACTTAGTGTGTCCGATGGCAGCTTCCCTACCAGGCCATCCTGGGCAGCAGCACTGCGGGGGCATCACGAGCCCTGCCAGTCCTGAGCACCAGGCCTCAGCGCTTCCTCCTCTCTCCAGGCCTCCAGTGGCTGCATCACTCCAGCAGGTCACGGGAAGAAGGAGCCTCAGGGCTGTTGCCCTTCCCCTGGATGGTGCCATCCTGGCCTCCTTCCCTTCCGGCAGGTGACCTCCCCTTCACCTTTGCTGGGATTAGATCCATCCCTGGGCTTCCCTCCTCTGCCCACACCCTTCTCCCCACCTCAAATTCCCTGGGGAGACACACCCGCCTTCTCTTCCTTCCCTCCCCTCTTCGAGGATGAGGTGTCCCTGCCCTTTGCCAAGGCTAATCCCTTCTTCACCTGTGGCCCGGATCCCAGGCTAGCCTCTCTCCAGCTCCTGCCTCCTCCTGGCATTCCCCCTCCCTCCTCCCTTAATCTCTCCCTCTCTTCTGCCTACCACCATTCCTAGAAGAATTAGGGAGCCCTGTTTAAACCCAAAGGACCCGAGTTCTAATTCTCCGGCTGCATTGCCTAGCAGAGAGATCTTGGGCAAGTCACAGCACTTTCATCTTCTGGCTCCAGAAATACGTTTCCTTCACTTTGTGATTTCTTCCAATTGTCCTTCTCCATCTCCTCCCCTCCACAGCCCCACTCCGAGGGAAGTCATCGATTCTCTTAACTGCCTGGCCTTTGGCTGCCATCCCCACGGCTGGACCCAAGCCTCCCTCCATCCTGAGGGCTGCCGGTGGGCCCAGTGGCTGGGTCCGATGACCGTCATCCCTTTCTCCTCCCATCGGAGCCTCCAAACACCGTTGGCTGCTGACGTCCAGGCCTTCCTCCGTCTCCCTGGATGGCTCCATCATGTCCTTTGCTCAGCCCTCGCTGTGGCATCCCTCAAAGGTCGGCCCTCCCCATCCGGCGTCTCCCTTTTTATTTCTCAAATGCTATTTCAGGTTTCATTGAAGCCTCTGCTTTGACGTCGTCTCCCGACCAGTGAACCCTCCTTTGGAGCCAAGCACAACGGAACCGTCTCTCCACTGGGTAGAATTGCCTGTTCCGGGTCCCCCAGTGCTGTGGAGAAGGCGCGAGGGGGGTTTTCTGACCCCTTCTTGGGGGCCGGGCTGGGGCTGATCTTTTCTGTGTCTCTTCTGGCCTCCAGATTGTGGCTGCCCACCTTTATGATTTTCCTCCCTCATCATGTCTCTCAAATTCCATCCCTCGCCCACCACCCCCGTTTAGGACTTCATCACCAGTCTGGAACCTTAGAACACGGAACGTCCCAGGTCATCCGGACAGAGGGGGGAAGATCTGCTGCCTGCAGAGGCAGGTGACTTGCTGACGGCCCCATCTGCGGGCGGCAGAGCCGAGAGGGACGCTTTCCTGTCCATCCCGAACCCCCGACCAGGACCAGAGCGAACGTGCCCACCTCACCTCCTCTCCTCGCACCGGCCCTCGTCTTCGAAGGAGGTGGTCCTGGGCCCAGATACGGGGGCCAAAGGGAGCCCCGGGAGGGGTGGAGAATCCCGAAGCGTGCCCAGACCTGGAAGGTGGCAATAACTGAGACCGACGTCCATGCGGACTGGCCTTGGCTGCCTCGGTGTCCCCCGCTTGGGTCCAGCCTGCCCTCCGCCGCCAGATTTCTCTCCCCCAAACAGCGCTCTGCACACCGCCTTCCCCCACTCCTTCTC
This sequence comes from Gracilinanus agilis, assembly GCF_016433145.1. Lineage (NCBI taxonomy): Eukaryota > Metazoa > Chordata > Mammalia > Didelphimorphia > Didelphidae > Gracilinanus > Gracilinanus agilis. The sequence goes on from NW_025393865.1 coordinate 2,975, forward strand.
CTTCAGCGGCTCCGCGCAGGGATCTCTGTGGATGTGTGTATTGTGCGGCTGGCTACGTGGGTGCAGGGCCAGCCGGGACCCCTTTCTTCACTCATTCCCGACTGAAGGCGAAGCTCCCGCCGCCGCCGCCGCCAGACCCATCCGACCCCCCCTCCGGCCCCCCCCAAACCCAACCCCCCGACAAGTCTGTTTGAGATCGTTAAATTTCTTTCANCGACAAGTCTGTTTGAGATCATTAAATTTCTTTCAGGTCAACGTAGAAGCCATTTTTGGCATTTGTTTTCCGACCTTTTAGGGTTCCGCTTTCCCCCTGCTTTCCCTCCCCCCGATGGCCAATAGTCAGCCCCAGCTCCACAGGGCACTCATCACACCCACGCTAAAAAACCTCTGGCTCCACCCAGCCGGGTGACCCTGGGCAAGTCACTTGACCCCCATGGCCCACCCTTCCCCCTCTTCCTCCAGGAGCCAATACACAGAAGTTAGGGGTTAAAAAAAAAAACAAAAAAACTGCGGCTCTCACCTTCCCTCCTTCTCGGAGGGGGGTGGGGAACCCTCGGGGTCCTCTTGGACACTTTCTTCACTGGCCGCAGCTTAGTCCTTCCGCTGCTGCTCGTTGAGCCGCTTCCTGGTACTGCACACGAGTTTTCCTGGTTCTGCTCACTTCGCTCCGCATCGGTTCATAGAAACCTTCTTCGGGCTCTCTGGTCCCCCCCCCCCCCCCCCCAGCCTTCCTCACCGCACCAGAGTGTTCCACGAGCACCCCACGCCA
>NW_025393866.1:0-6566 GCF_016433145.1 Gracilinanus agilis
CTGGGCACCAAGTAAAGGGGCGAATGGGCCTGCTGGGAGAGAGGGGCACCGGGCTTGGGGTGCCCACCCCAGAGATCCCTAGGGGCCGGGCAGCAGACTCACCACGGTGGCGGTGGCAGCAGCGAGGGTGGAATGCTGGCCTGCTCTGCCCTGGCCTGGCAGCGGAGAGAGTTTTATAGAATCCAACCTGCCCGGTACCGCCCACCACAGGCCATTGGAAACCAGGGCCTGGGAGCCTTTAAGGGGTGGAGAGGGGGGTCTGCCCCGAGCCCCCAAGCCCTCCTCCCCCAGCCCCCCCAGGTTCAGGAAGGCGCTGGCAGATGCCTCAGCCCACAGGCGACCTTTTCTGTGGCGCATCCTCCCCCCTCGCCGATGCCCGGCCCCGAGAGTGTGTGCCGGGTTTGAATGTTCACTGGAGCTCTCGGGGAGCTTTTCCCCGGCCCCCTCCTTCTCTCCCCGGCAGGCAGGCAGGCACAGCTTCTGAAAGCACCGAGAGGAGAGGAGAGGGCCGGCTCTTTCTGCCTGGAGTTTATCGAATTACATTTGGGGACAAAGGACCCAACTGCGCGTCCTTGCGGGCTGCCCCATCGGGCATCCAGGAGGGGAAAGGCAGGCGTGACGAGAAAGCCCCGGGCTTTTGTCCGCCCGTGGAGCCCCCCGGCACCAAGGGAAGGTGCCTCGTCTGGGGGCCGCCTCCCGAGCCGGGGCACCCAGCGGGCCATCGCGCCAGGACCTGGACAGAAGGGCCGGCTGCTGGCTAAAAAAACAGGAGATGAGGATGGCATGTGAGCTCCTGGAACCCGAGACCGGGAGGCCAGGAAAGCCTGCTCGAGCAACCTTGGGGAGGTCATTTCCCCTCATGGGCCTCAGTTTCCTGAACCAGAAAATCAAGGGATCTGAGGAGGCTCCAAGGGCCCTCCCTGTTCTGAATCCCATGACCCAGGCCAACCTCCCTATTTTACAGAGAAGGAAACTGAGGCCCAGAGGCAAGAGGTGACCCGCTCAAGGTCACACCACTAATTGGAGCACCAGAACTGGGGTTCCTGAGTCTCCTGACTGCAGTGCCTGTCCTGGGCCGCCTCCATACCCTGCCCCAGCCCCAGGGGACAGAGAAGCTTCCAGGGTGGGGATGGGGAGTGGAGGGGGCCAGGCCAGGCCTTCTCAGGCCTCCTCTGTCTGCTCCTCTTGCCACAGGGTCACACCTCAGGTTCTTTGGCTCCTGCATCCCTGCCACATTGTGGGGGAGTCAGAGATCAGGAGCCGAGAGGCCATTGCCGGGGCTCCCCTCCCTCCTCCTCAGTATAATCCGTGATCCATCTCCCTTCTGCTCAAGCCAAGGCTGGGCCAAGGCCTCTGGAGCGGCAGAGGATTGGGGTGGCTGCTCTGAAGGAGAGGAGAGAGAGGGGAGACATGAGCCACGAAGACCCCAATTCTGTGCCCCGGAGAATAGGGAATCCAGTACAGGAACGGCACCCGAATGCTGGCATCCCCTGCCAGGGACAGGCAAGAGAACGGGGCAGGGAAAAGCCGTCCAGACACAACCCACCAGGCTCCCCCTCTTTTTCCTCAGCTCCTGGCACGGTTATAACTAGGATGAGCATTCAGGGCTCTTCCCCAGGGCACGAAACTCGGGGTGACAGCAGCCCCATTCTGGGGGTGTTTGCTCTTCTTCATGCCCCAATGCCGGGTGCCTTGGGCGTGCTGCCTTCTCTTGGCAGCCGTACTTCAGATAGGGACCCCCATGCCCCCAAACACCTTTTGTCTCAGGCACAGACATCGCTATATTTGTGGGTCTGCCTCTGGGAAGGCGTTCCCCCTCATGGGCATCCCTGGTGTCCGGGGGAGCTACATGCCTGGCTTGAGAAACATTGCTTTGGGATCAAAGCTGTTGCTATTAGCCCAGAAGGCCCCCTTGGGCTTTGGGGGTTCTCTTGAGACCCAGGGATTGGAATGATCAGGAAGAGAGGGAACAGGGCCTGCCCCCAAGCCCCCTCCTCACTTTTGGGACTCGTCGCCCGGGTTCCTGCCCACTTACCAGCTCTGTGACCCTGGCTCACTTAACTTCTGTCTGCCTTGGTTTCCCCCATTGTAATGAGGGGCCAAAAGGATGATGAAGACGAGTTACCCAGGCTGGAATGCCCTGTGAAAGGTCTCAGTGGAGAGAATGGCCACATGAAGGTCTAGTCACACATGCACATATGCACACGCACACGCTCAGGTCCACAGTGAACATACCCCTTCCCCTCCCCACCCCCGTGGCCTTGGGCGCTTCCTTCTGGGGTCTCCTCATGGGTTTTACAAGCTGCCCCCTGGGGAGCATCTGACTCTAGATTATGACCTTGGGCTCCTAACCCATGTGCCCCTGTGGGAGCCCCCCTCCCCTTGGTCTGAATTTCTCTAGAACCTCCGTGTTTCTTGGACTCCCTCTGCCCCATCTCCCTCCTTAGCTGCCTCTAGTCTCTTTGTGGAGGAGGACACACCTCTCTGGACCACCTGCCCAGGAAGAGGGGCAGCACAGCTCCTGGGCAGCCTGGGCCCGTTGCTGGGCTTGTCCCCAGCCCACCCTTAGAGAGGGGCTTTCTGAGATCAGGGAGTTCAATTTTCCACATCACATTCAATTTGGGGGCAGTGGTGGTCTGGGAAGTGGTACCGTGTTGTTCCAAATCTGGCTCCTGCCCTCACAAGCTATGAGACCTTGGGCCAGTCATAACTCTGAAGCTCATCTGTAAAATGGGGAAGGAAATACCTGTGGCATCCACCTGAGAGGGTTTTCTTGAGGCTCACAGGAGATGAGCTTTGCCTAGAGAAATACACTCCAGAAATGGGAGTTATTCTATTTATTGTCATTCTAGAGCTCTGGCCATCCACATACAGCCTGGACCAACCCCTCCTCCCCTTTGGCTCTCCCCTGCCTCCCCTCCCCCTTTGACCTATTCTTCCACAGGGTTAGATTCCCTCCACTCCATCCTGCTGTGGTTCCCTCTCATTCAGCAGGTCTTGGACTTCCCCAGGGGTTTTCCAAGCCACCCTCCCAGGGGCAGGTGTGGAGGGGGAGGAGAAGGGATGGGGAGCAATGGCAGAGTGAAAAGCAGCCGAGAAGACCCCAAGCAGAAAGGACTAAGTTAAGCCAACAATCATTCATTGAGCACCTACTGTGTACCAGGCACCAAACAAAGTATCTTATCACATTGTCCTCCTCCTCCCAACTCCAATTTATCACCATCATTTCTTCACTGCCCTCAGTGAGAGAGACAACAGGAAAACTACCATGGGCAAACAAGCTATTGACAGGAGAAACCGGGGAGCCGCCCCAAGGGAAGGCACTAAGAGGAAGGAGGCTCAGTGGCCAAACCTCGTGCCGATTTTCCACGTTTCCTGTCTCTGGAGTCATTATACACACAGCCCCTCCTCGGATGGCCCCAGGGAAGCCGATGGGGTTGGGTTTCTAACCATCTGGGAGAATTAGCTTTATTCTGGTAGACTCCAGAGAGGACAACTAGGGGTGAGGGGGGGAAATTGTTGGGAGGGAAATTCTGACTCAATGTCAGGAAAAACTCCCTATTAGAGCTGTCCAAAGGTGGACTCGGCTACCGCAGAAAGACTTCAAGGGGAGAGTAGAGGAATGAAGACTATGGTGGAAAGAGGAACAGATGTTGTATCCAAGAGTTTGACCCAAGGACCATTAGATCCAAGACTTAGGCTTAAGGACCATTGAATCCAAGAGTTTGACCCAAGGACCAATGGGTCCAAGACTTAGGCTTAAGGACCACTGAGTCCAAGACTTTGGTCTAAGGACCATTAGATCCAAGACTTTGGCCTGAGGACCACTGAGTCCAGGACTTTGGTCTAAGGACCATTGGATCTAAGGCTTTGGTCAAAGGAGCAAAGGTCCCAAAGGACCATTACTACTTAATCCCTGAGTAGTCAAAAGGGAATTGCCTCCCTGGACCTTTGTTTCTTCCTCTTTAAAATTAGAGGGTAGAATTCTGGTTCCAGGGAAGAAAGGATAAAAGAAATAGAGGCAAAGGAGATGTGGTCACTTTGTCAGCTGAGTTTTGCTTAAATTTTTCGTTATTATTAGGGAGGATTCTTTGAAGGGGAGGAGGGGGTATATATTCATTTAGCCCAGTGGTTCCCAAACTTTTTTGGCCTCCCGCCCCCTTTCCAGAAAAAATATTGCTTAGCCCCCTGGAAATTAATTTTTTTTTAATTTTAATAGCAATGAATAGGAAAGATCAATGCACCCGTGGCCATCACCGCCCTCCTGGATCGCTGCAGCACCCACCAGGGAGCGGTGGTGCCCACTTTGGGATTCACTGATTTAGGGGAAATGCTTGTAGTTTAAGAAACAAAAGACATCAATATAACATTAAACATAAAGAAAAAGAAATGGGTGGGAGTAAATAATCACTCAAAATTCCTTCCAAACCTGACCTGCTCTAATCCCGTGGCCTCGTGCCAGCCAGGCTGGAAGAGGAATCCTGGTCCAATAGGGGCAGGAGGGACGGAGAGGGGTCAGTTTATCGCAGTGGGAAGGACAGTGATTCTGAGGGAGAGGCTCTGGTTTCAAATCTTTCCTCCAGCTCACTATGTGACTTTGGGCAAATCACTTGTCCTTTCTGGGCGGAATAAAGTTTCTTCATCTGTAAAACAGGGCAGGGGGTGAATTCAGTGGCTGCCAAAGCCCCTTTCTATGTAGAGATTCTGTGGGAGGATCATCCAAGGTACTGCTGAGTCTGAGAGGTGCCACAGGGGCGATTCAAGGAGTTGGAGCTTCCGTAGGAGGTCAGAGGACAGAAAGAAACTGTGGGCTGAGGTCATCCAAGCATGCTTCCTGGAGGAGGTGGGACTTGAACATTTATTAAGCACCAAGAGGGTACAGAACGCCTTGCAGTTGTGTAAAGGGTTGGGGAAGGTACAGAGTGTTGACAGTCAGATGGGGATACAAGATATAAACACAGATGATTATAATGCATAAAGGAACATGAGAAGTGCCTTGGGAAGGTGCAAAAATTTGCCACTGGGCCAGAAAGAAGATGGTGAACCACAGAGCAGGGATCAGTCAGAAAGCCTTCTTGGAGGAAGTGGCATTTGAATCCAACAGACGGGCTGGAGCCAGATGGTAGCCAGACCTCCTCTGGTCAGTAGTAGGGAGCTATTGAAGGTTTTGGAGCTGAGAATGGTCCACTCAACAATTAGAAGGATTAATTGGGTGGTGGCATGGTATAGTGAGTTGGAAGACCTGAGTGCAAATGATGTCAATCACTAGTGCTTCCTAGCTTAGGCAAACCACTTGTCTTTTCTTTGCCTCAGTTTCCCGTCTGTAAAATCTGTAAAATGAGAGGGTTAGACTCTATGGCCTGGATGTAGGAGCCCCTAACCAGGCTGGGGCAGGGGTGAGGAGACCCCTCTGTGGTCCAAGGGAAAGGAGACGAGGTCCAGATAGGCACGAGTGGACAAAGGGGCCTGACACGGAGTGGCCGGAAAGAGCCCATGGCAGACGGCCCAGCATCCCCCAACCCTAGGCAGCCCCGGAAGCCAGGCTGTGGCCAGCTCAGGCAGATGCTGACGCCGGGCACGCTGGCATTTCCTGAGTATCCGAGCAAGGCAGGCAGGGGCAGAGCCGAGCGTGGGCCCAGGCGTTCCATCTCCAGGATGGGTTCCCGTTGCTTCAGGCTCACGGCCGGCTTCTTTCCCGCCCGAGGCTCGGGGCTTCATGTCCAAGCTGGAGCCTGGCAGGGCTGGCAGGGTGTTGGGGTGCGGAGGGGCACTTTCAGGGAACCGTCCCCAGGGTGAGGGACCCGAGGCTGGGAGCCCAGGGAGCTGCCCCCAGGGATGGGCCCCAGGAGCAGGGAGGGCGGCAAAGGAAGGTGGGGAGAAGAGCGACGTGGAAAATTCCCTGTAGGGAGCCCCCCCTCCCCATCCAGGCCCCCCCCGGGGGCCCAGGGCACAGCCGGCTTTTCCATCTTGAATTTCCACCACTCAGCAAATGAGGGCGAGGGGCTTTCCCGCAGAGGTGTGCAAACACACATCCAGGCACACATTCACACACTCCCAGCTTTGGAACTAGCAGGGGCCTGGGCCGCCCAACCCCTTCTTTTTACATTATGGGAAACTCAGACGGGGAAGGACACAAGGTCACACACACAGGCAATAAGGAGTAAACGTAGGATTGGAACCCAGATCCTTTGTCTCCAAAACCAATGCTCCTTCCATCAGATTCTTCCCATATAGGGAAATACATTCTCATACACATTCCCAGATGGAGAGACTGACAGACAGACAGAGAATGGGTGGGGGGGAGACAGAGAGACAGATGGGGGAGAGACAGAGAAAGAAGGAGGAAGAGAGAGAGGAGAGAGACAGAGGGAGGAGAGACAGAGGGAAAGACGGGGAGAGAGAATGGGAGAAAGAGAGACAGAGAGACAGGGAGAGAGGGGGAAGAGACAGAGGGTAAAAGGGAGACAGAGACAGATGGGGAGAGAGAGAAAGAAGGAGGAAGAGAGAGAGGAGACAGAGGAGAGAGAAACAGAGGCAGAGAGAAGAGAGAGAATAGGAGAGAGAGG
>NW_025393867.1:0-6566 GCF_016433145.1 Gracilinanus agilis
CTGGGCACCAAGTAAAGGGGCGAATGGGCCTGCTGGGAGAGAGGGGCGCCGGGCTTGGGGTGCCCACCCCAGAGATCCCTAGGGGCCGGGCAGCAGACTCACCACGGTGGCGGTGGCAGCAGCGAGGGTGGAATGCTGGCCTGCTCTGCCCTGGCCTGGCAGCGGAGAGAGTTTTATAGAATCCAACCTGCCCGGTACCGCCCACCACAGGCCATTGGAAACCAGGGCCTGGGAGCCTTTAAGGGGTGGAGAGGGGGGTCTGCCCCGAGCCCCCAAGCCCTCCTCCCCCAGCCCCCCCAGGTTCAGGAAGGCGCTGGCAGATGCCTCAGCCCACAGGCGACCTTTTCTGTGGCGCATCCTCCCCCCTCGCCGATGCCCGGCCCCGAGAGTGTGTGCCGGGTTTGAATGTTCACTGGAGCTCTCGGGGAGCTTTTCCCCGGCCCCCTCCTTCTCTCCCCGGCAGGCAGGCAGGCACAGCTTCTGAAAGCACCGAGAGGAGAGGAGAGGGCCGGCTCTTTCTGCCTGGAGTTTATCGAATTACATTTGGGGACAAAGGACCCAACTGCGCGTCCTTGCGGGCTGCCCCATCGGGCATCCAGGAGGGGAAAGGCAGGCGTGACGAGAAAGCCCCGGGCTTTTGTCCGCCCGTGGAGCCCCCCGGCACCAAGGGAAGGTGCCTCGTCTGGGGGCCGCCTCCCGAGCCGGGGCACCCAGCGGGCCATCGCGCCAGGACCTGGACAGAAGGGCCGGCTGCTGGCTAAAAAAACAGGAGATGAGGATGGCATGTGAGCTCCTGGAACCCGAGACCGGGAGGCCAGGAAAGCCTGCTCGAGCAACCTTGGGGAGGTCATTTCCCCTCATGGGCCTCAGTTTCCTGAACCAGAAAATCAAGGGATCTGAGGAGGCTCCAAGGGCCCTCCCTGTTCTGAATCCCATGACCCAGGCCAACCTCCCTATTTTACAGAGAAGGAAACTGAGGCCCAGAGGCAAGAGGTGACCCGCTCAAGGTCACACCACTAATTGGAGCACCAGAACTGGGGTTCCTGAGTCTCCTGACTGCAGTGCCTGTCCTGGGCCGCCTCCATACCCTGCCCCAGCCCCAGGGGACAGAGAAGCTTCCAGGGTGGGGATGGGGAGTGGAGGGGGCCAGGCCAGGCCTTCTCAGGCCTCCTCTGTCTGCTCCTCTTGCCACAGGGTCACACCTCAGGTTCTTTGGCTCCTGCATCCCTGCCACATTGTGGGGGAGTCAGAGATCAGGAGCCGAGAGGCCATTGCCGGGGCTCCCCTCCCTCCTCCTCAGTATAATCCGTGATCCATCTCCCTTCTGCTCAAGCCAAGGCTGGGCCAAGGCCTCTGGAGCGGCAGAGGATTGGGGTGGCTGCTCTGAAGGAGAGGAGAGAGAGGGGAGACATGAGCCACGAAGACCCCAATTCTGTGCCCCGGAGAATAGGGAATCCAGTACAGGAACGGCACCCGAATGCTGGCATCCCCTGCCAGGGACAGGCAAGAGAACGGGGCAGGGAAAAGCCGTCCAGACACAACCCACCAGGCTCCCCCTCTTTTTCCTCAGCTCCTGGCACGGTTATAACTAGGATGAGCATTCAGGGCTCTTCCCCAGGGCACGAAACTCGGGGTGACAGCAGCCCCATTCTGGGGGTGTTTGCTCTTCTTCATGCCCCAATGCCGGGTGCCTTGGGCGTGCTGCCTTCTCTTGGCAGCCGTACTTCAGATAGGGACCCCCATGCCCCCAAACACCTTTTGTCTCAGGCACAGACATCGCTATATTTGTGGGTCTGCCTCTGGGAAGGCGTTCCCCCTCATGGGCATCCCTGGTGTCCGGGGGAGCTACATGCCTGGCTTGAGAAACATTGCTTTGGGATCAAAGCTGTTGCTATTAGCCCAGAAGGCCCCCTTGGGCTTTGGGGGTTCTCTTGAGACCCAGGGATTGGAATGATCAGGAAGAGAGGGAACAGGGCCTGCCCCCAAGCCCCCTCCTCACTTTTGGGACTCGTCGCCCGGGTTCCTGCCCACTTACCAGCTCTGTGACCCTGGCTCACTTAACTTCTGTCTGCCTTGGTTTCCCCCATTGTAATGAGGGGCCAAAAGGATGATGAAGACGAGTTACCCAGGCTGGAATGCCCTGTGAAAGGTCTCAGTGGAGAGAATGGCCACATGAAGGTCTAGTCACACATGCACATATGCACACGCACACGCTCAGGTCCACAGTGAACATACCCCTTCCCCTCCCCACCCCCGTGGCCTTGGGCGCTTCCTTCTGGGGTCTCCTCATGGGTTTTACAAGCTGCCCCCTGGGGAGCATCTGACTCTAGATTATGACCTTGGGCTCCTAACCCATGTGCCCCTGTGGGAGCCCCCCTCCCCTTGGTCTGAATTTCTCTAGAACCTCCGTGTTTCTTGGACTCCCTCTGCCCCATCTCCCTCCTTAGCTGCCTCTAGTCTCTTTGTGGAGGAGGACACACCTCTCTGGACCACCTGCCCAGGAAGAGGGGCAGCACAGCTCCTGGGCAGCCTGGGCCCGTTGCTGGGCTTGTCCCCAGCCCACCCTTAGAGAGGGGCTTTCTGAGATCAGGGAGTTCAATTTTCCACATCACATTCAATTTGGGGGCAGTGGTGGTCTGGGAAGTGGTACCGTGTTGTTCCAAATCTGGCTCCTGCCCTCACAAGCTATGAGACCTTGGGCCAGTCATAACTCTGAAGCTCATCTGTAAAATGGGGAAGGAAATACCTGTGGCATCCACCTGAGAGGGTTTTCTTGAGGCTCACAGGAGATGAGCTTTGCCTAGAGAAATACACTCCAGAAATGGGAGTTATTCTATTTATTGTCATTCTAGAGCTCTGGCCATCCACATACAGCCTGGACCAACCCCTCCTCCCCTTTGGCTCTCCCCTGCCTCCCCTCCCCCTTTGACCTATTCTTCCACAGGGTTAGATTCCCTCCACTCCATCCTGCTGTGGTTCCCTCTCATTCAGCAGGTCTTGGACTTCCCCAGGGGTTTTCCAAGCCACCCTCCCAGGGGCAGGTGTGGAGGGGGAGGAGAAGGGATGGGGAGCAATGGCAGAGTGAAAAGCAGCCGAGAAGACCCCAAGCAGAAAGGACTAAGTTAAGCCAACAATCATTCATTGAGCACCTACTGTGTACCAGGCACCAAACAAAGTATCTTATCACATTGTCCTCCTCCTCCCAACTCCAATTTATCACCATCATTTCTTCACTGCCCTCAGTGAGAGAGACAACAGGAAAACTACCATGGGCAAACAAGCTATTGACAGGAGAAACCGGGGAGCCGCCCCAAGGGAAGGCACTAAGAGGAAGGAGGCTCAGTGGCCAAACCTCGTGCCGATTTTCCACGTTTCCTGTCTCTGGAGTCATTATACACACAGCCCCTCCTCGGATGGCCCCAGGGAAGCCGATGGGGTTGGGTTTCTAACCATCTGGGAGAATTAGCTTTATTCTGGTAGACTCCAGAGAGGACAACTAGGGGTGAGGGGGGGAAATTGTTGGGAGGGAAATTCTGACTCAATGTCAGGAAAAACTCCCTATTAGAGCTGTCCAAAGGTGGACTCGGCTACCGCAGAAAGACTTCAAGGGGAGAGTAGAGGAATGAAGACTATGGTGGAAAGAGGAACAGATGTTGTATCCAAGAGTTTGACCCAAGGACCATTAGATCCAAGACTTAGGCTTAAGGACCATTGAATCCAAGAGTTTGACCCAAGGACCAATGGGTCCAAGACTTAGGCTTAAGGACCACTGAGTCCAAGACTTTGGTCTAAGGACCATTAGATCCAAGACTTTGGCCTGAGGACCACTGAGTCCAGGACTTTGGTCTAAGGACCATTGGATCTAAGGCTTTGGTCAAAGGAGCAAAGGTCCCAAAGGACCATTACTACTTAATCCCTGAGTAGTCAAAAGGGAATTGCCTCCCTGGACCTTTGTTTCTTCCTCTTTAAAATTAGAGGGTAGAATTCTGGTTCCAGGGAAGAAAGGATAAAAGAAATAGAGGCAAAGGAGATGTGGTCACTTTGTCAGCTGAGTTTTGCTTAAATTTTTCGTTATTATTAGGGAGGATTCTTTGAAGGGGAGGAGGGGGTATATATTCATTTAGCCCAGTGGTTCCCAAACTTTTTTGGCCTCCCGCCCCCTTTCCAGAAAAAATATTGCTTAGCCCCCTGGAAATTAATTTTTTTTTAATTTTAATAGCAATGAATAGGAAAGATCAATGCACCCGTGGCCATCACCGCCCTCCTGGATCGCTGCAGCACCCACCAGGGAGCGGTGGTGCCCACTTTGGGATTCACTGATTTAGGGGAAATGCTTGTAGTTTAAGAAACAAAAGACATCAATATAACATTAAACATAAAGAAAAAGAAATGGGTGGGAGTAAATAATCACTCAAAATTCCTTCCAAACCTGACCTGCTCTAATCCCGTGGCCTCGTGCCAGCCAGGCTGGAAGAGGAATCCTGGTCCAATAGGGGCAGGAGGGACGGAGAGGGGTCAGTTTATCGCAGTGGGAAGGACAGTGATTCTGAGGGAGAGGCTCTGGTTTCAAATCTTTCCTCCAGCTCACTATGTGACTTTGGGCAAATCACTTGTCCTTTCTGGGCGGAATAAAGTTTCTTCATCTGTAAAACAGGGCAGGGGGTGAATTCAGTGGCTGCCAAAGCCCCTTTCTATGTAGAGATTCTGTGGGAGGATCATCCAAGGTACTGCTGAGTCTGAGAGGTGCCACAGGGGCGATTCAAGGAGTTGGAGCTTCCGTAGGAGGTCAGAGGACAGAAAGAAACTGTGGGCTGAGGTCATCCAAGCATGCTTCCTGGAGGAGGTGGGACTTGAACATTTATTAAGCACCAAGAGGGTACAGAACGCCTTGCAGTTGTGTAAAGGGTTGGGGAAGGTACAGAGTGTTGACAGTCAGATGGGGATACAAGATATAAACACAGATGATTATAATGCATAAAGGAACATGAGAAGTGCCTTGGGAAGGTGCAAAAATTTGCCACTGGGCCAGAAAGAAGATGGTGAACCACAGAGCAGGGATCAGTCAGAAAGCCTTCTTGGAGGAAGTGGCATTTGAATCCAACAGACGGGCTGGAGCCAGATGGTAGCCAGACCTCCTCTGGTCAGTAGTAGGGAGCTATTGAAGGTTTTGGAGCTGAGAATGGTCCACTCAACAATTAGAAGGATTAATTGGGTGGTGGCATGGTATAGTGAGTTGGAAGACCTGAGTGCAAATGATGTCAATCACTAGTGCTTCCTAGCTTAGGCAAACCACTTGTCTTTTCTTTGCCTCAGTTTCCCGTCTGTAAAATCTGTAAAATGAGAGGGTTAGACTCTATGGCCTGGATGTAGGAGCCCCTAACCAGGCTGGGGCAGGGGTGAGGAGACCCCTCTGTGGTCCAAGGGAAAGGAGACGAGGTCCAGATAGGCACGAGTGGACAAAGGGGCCTGACACGGAGTGGCCGGAAAGAGCCCATGGCAGACGGCCCAGCATCCCCCAACCCTAGGCAGCCCCGGAAGCCAGGCTGTGGCCAGCTCAGGCAGATGCTGACGCCGGGCACGCTGGCATTTCCTGAGTATCCGAGCAAGGCAGGCAGGGGCAGAGCCGAGCGTGGGCCCAGGCGTTCCATCTCCAGGATGGGTTCCCGTTGCTTCAGGCTCACGGCCGGCTTCTTTCCCGCCCGAGGCTCGGGGCTTCATGTCCAAGCTGGAGCCTGGCAGGGCTGGCAGGGTGTTGGGGTGCGGAGGGGCACTTTCAGGGAACCGTCCCCAGGGTGAGGGACCCGAGGCTGGGAGCCCAGGGAGCTGCCCCCAGGGATGGGCCCCAGGAGCAGGGAGGGCGGCAAAGGAAGGTGGGGAGAAGAGCGACGTGGAAAATTCCCTGTAGGGAGCCCCCCCTCCCCATCCAGGCCCCCCCCGGGGGCCCAGGGCACAGCCGGCTTTTCCATCTTGAATTTCCACCACTCAGCAAATGAGGGCGAGGGGCTTTCCCGCAGAGGTGTGCAAACACACATCCAGGCACACATTCACACACTCCCAGCTTTGGAACTAGCAGGGGCCTGGGCCGCCCAACCCCTTCTTTTTACATTATGGGAAACTCAGACGGGGAAGGACACAAGGTCACACACACAGGCAATAAGGAGTAAACGTAGGATTGGAACCCAGATCCTTTGTCTCCAAAACCAATGCTCCTTCCATCAGATTCTTCCCATATAGGGAAATACATTCTCATACACATTCCCAGATGGAGAGACTGACAGACAGACAGAGAATGGGTGGGGGGGAGACAGAGAGACAGATGGGGGAGAGACAGAGAAAGAAGGAGGAAGAGAGAGAGGAGAGAGACAGAGGGAGGAGAGACAGAGGGAAAGACGGGGAGAGAGAATGGGAGAAAGAGAGACAGAGAGACAGGGAGAGAGGGGGAAGAGACAGAGGGTAAAAGGGAGACAGAGACAGATGGGGAGAGAGAGAAAGAAGGAGGAAGAGAGAGAGGAGACAGAGGAGAGAGAAACAGAGGCAGAGAGAAGAGAGAGAATAGGAGAGAGAGG
>NW_025393868.1:0-8339 GCF_016433145.1 Gracilinanus agilis
TTCTTCCTGCCACGATCGAATCTGGGTATCAAAACTTGGGTACAACATATGGGGGCTCGTCCCTCGTGGCCAGGACAGGATCCACTGCTAGAAGAGCCAAGGGGTGAGGAGATCTGGAGCTAAGTGGCCTGTGTATGTGGTGAGCACAGGAGTGTGTGAGTGTGGTGTGTGTGGGTCGAGGCACAGGCCCTAGTGTGTGACTGTGTGATTGAACTGATGGGGGAGGTGGTGTCTTGGTAAGCATAATAGCTAAGTGGTTCAGCTTGCCCCACCGCTCCGGGGTTTATACGGAGGAACCTATGCCAAGCTTACCAACCAAGGGCACCCCTTCCACCTGTTTCTGAGAGAGGACTGGGGCAGTACGCATCTCCTTTGACCCGCGAGGGCAAAGGTCGGAACCCCTGGGAGCAAGTGCTGTGTGTGACTGACAGGCCACATAGACCATTGGACCTCCTTATCCCCTTGGAATCATTTTTTTGGAACTTGTGAGGTTTGAGGCCTCACAGGGCCCCAAAGCAAAAGGCTTGAATCCTGTCTTTGGGGTCCAGCCGGATGGTTCAAGGCCTCCGGATTTTCTTGGGGTATTGAGGCCCAAGTCAGAGGTTCGAGTCCTCTGAGGAAGGTACCAGTGGACGCACTGGAGGTTGGGAGGAGAGAGAGGACCAAGATCCAGTCCCCACATCAATTGACACGATCCCCATCAATTGTTCGGGACTGGTCTGGGCTCCCCCGGGCAAGTGAGTGTGAGCGTGCGCACGTTTGTCTTGTGTTTGTCTTGGTTGTCTTCCCCGTTCCGTATCTGTTTTGTTGCCTTTCTGTTAACCCCTGTCCCTTGTGGCCTCCTCTCACCTTTTCTCTTGGTAGCCACGATGGGCCAAAGTAAGTCCACCCCCCTTTCTCTTATGGTTTCCCATTTCCCGGACTTTAAAACCCGGGCCCATAATCTGTCCGTCTCGGTAAAGAAAGGGAAACTGATCACATTGTGTACTTCTGAGTGGCCCTCATTTGGGCTCGGGTGGCCGCGGGACGGCACACTCAACTTAGGGGTAATTTCAAAAATCCGAGCTAAGATCCTCGATCTGGGGCCCCAGGGACACCTAGATCAGGTCCCCTATATCTTAACCTGGCAAGACCTGGTCCTTGACCCCCCGCCTTGGCTCCGGGATTTTGTTCAAACAGAACGAGATTCCCCAAAAACAAGTATACAACAAGCAGGTGGGACCATCGGGACCCTTGCACTCAGTACAGGAGGTAGGGAAACTGAGGACTCATCCCCCAAGCCCAAGTCCTCTATCCCTCCTGTTTTTCAAGAATCCTCTCCTGAACCCCCTGAGATTCTGTCCCCTCCCCCTTATGCCCCATTGTACCCTCCGTTGGAAGGGGTGGCAGGAGGGGTGCCTCAACCAGAGGTATCTCAGCTAGGAGGGACAGCAGGAGGGGTGCCTCCCCCGGCCCTCAGCACTAGGAGCCGAGGCAAGCAAGGGACCCCAGAACCACCTGAACAGACCCCGGGAGACCCAGTTCCGGTGTTCCCAGTCCGGATGGTGGGGCCTGTGGTTCAAGGGGGACCCCGTAGTTATCAATACTGGCCATTTTCGTCTAGTGATCTTTACAATTGGAAATCCCAAAACCCTCCCTTCTCTGAGGAACCCCAGAAACTCATTGCCCTATTGGAATCTATTTTGTTCACACACCATCCCACTTGGGATGATTGTCAACAGTTATTACAGGTACTCTTCACCACAGAGGAACGTGAACGAATCCTCCACGAGGCTCGCCGACATGTTCCTGGGATAGACGGGCTCCCCACAACCCAGCCTCACCTTATAGAGGCGGCTTTTCCCTCCACTCGTCCCCCCTGGGACTTTGAGCAACAAGAAGGTAGGGATCACCTACGTGTCTATCGCCAGATTCTCATGGCCGGTCTCCGTGCTGCGGCTCGCAAGCCGACTAATTTGGCTAAGGTATATTTAGTTAGACAAGGGCCTGATGAGAGCCCTGCTGCCTTCTTGGAGAGGCTCCAGGAGGCCTTTCGCCTGTACACTCCTATGGACCCCCTGGCAGAAACCAGTCGGGCGGCGGTCCTACTCTCATTTGTCAACCAATCGGCCCCTGATATCCGCCGAAAGCTCCAAAAGATAGAAAACCTGGGAGAGCAGTCTATAGGTGACCTCCTTAAGGTAGCTGAGCGAGTGTTTAACACCCGAGAAACTCCTGAGGAAAGGGCAGAGCGCCTACACCAGGAGGAGCGGGAATACAAGACCAGGCAGCACCAAGAGGATCGGGAGTACAAAGCCAGACAGGACAGAAAGAATCAGAAAGACCTAGCTAAGATCCTGGTGGCTGGGCTGTCCCAGCAACTGCACAAGGAGCTCCCCAGTAATCGAGGGGGCCGCTCACGTTGCTTCCAATGCGACCAGGAAGGCCACTGGAAACGAGAATGTCCAAATCGGCCCAGGAGCAGAACCCCTCGCCCTGGCCTTGCTGGTTCAGACTCCCGGGCACCTCCCAATCCTAACCCCTCCCGCCACCCGCGCCATGACCAACGCCCTAAAGTTCTCTGGGCCAATGAGGAGGAGGAAGATTGAAGAGGACGGGACTCTCAACCCCTCCCAGAGTCCTGGGTAACCCTGAAGGTGGAGGGGAAACCAATGAACTTTATGGTTGATACAGGTGCTCAGTTTTCAGTTCTAACAAAACCAGTCGGGGCAGTCTCCTCTAAAGCCAGTTGGGTGCAGGGTGCCACCGGTACCAAAAGATATAATTGGACCACTGGCCGCCAGGTGGACCTCGGTCGCCATCGAGTTACTCATTCCTTTCTTGTCATCCCTGATTGCCCAGCCCCTCTCCTAGGACGGGATCTCCTGCACAAGGCAGGGGCCCACATCCATTTCTCAAACTCTGGGGTCTCAGTCACAGATGATCAGGGTTCACCTCTACACGTTTTGACTCTATCCCTCCATGATGAGCATCGCCTCCATGCAGATCCTGCCCCGCTGGAAGTTCCAGACCACGTCCGCCCCTGGATGGACAAGGTACCTGAGGTATGGGCTGAGATTTCGGGCGTGGGCCTGGCCGTCCAGCAACCCCCCATCATTGTGGCACTTAAACCAGGGGCGACTCCAGTGAGGGTCAAGCAGTATCCCATGTCCTTGGAGGCCCGAAGAGGGATTGCCCCACATATCACTCGTCTTCGGGAAGCAGGTATTCTGGTCCCCTGCCGATCCCCATGGAACACCCCTCTCCTACCTGTCCGCAAGCCAGGAGGACAGGACTTTCGCCCAGTCCAAGACTTGAGGGAGGTAAATCTGCGAGTGGAGGACATCCACCCCACTGTACCTAACCCATATACCTTGCTGAGCTCACTGCCACCTGACCTCAGCTGGTACACCACCCTCGACTTGAAGGATGCCTTCTTCACCTTGCCACTAGCCCCCGTTAGCCAGCCCTTGTTTGCCTTTGAGTGGCATGATGAGCAGGCACACACAACAGGCCAACTAACTTGGACTCGGTTGCCCCAAGGGTACAAAAATTCCCCGACAATCTTTAATGAGGCCCTCGCCTCAGATCTGCGGGAATTCCGCCAGAGTTACCCCCTCATTACCCTCCTCCAATACGTAGATGACCTCCTACTTGCTGCTCCTACCCAAGCGGCCTGTGAAACTGCTACCCAGGGCCTGCTAGAGACTCTAGGTCGCCTTGGTTATAGGCTGAGCGCGAAGAAGGCCCGTATAGCCCAGCGGGAGGTCACCTACCTGGGATATAAGCTTCAAGGGGGGCAACGGTGGCTGACCCAGGCCATGAAAGATACTGTCTTGTGCCTTCCTCCACCAAAGGGACCCCGGCAGGTGCGGGAATTCCTAGGGTCAGTGGGGTACTGCCGCCTCTGGATCCCTGGGTTTGCAGAGATTGCCCGGCCCCTATACGAAGGCTCTAGGGAGAAGGCAGACTGGACTTGGTCACCTGCCATGAACGATGCCTTTCAGAGACTCAAACAGGCCATGCTAACTGCCCCTGCCCTAGCCCTGCCAAACCCTGAAAAGCCCTTTCAGTTATTTGTAGATGAAAAGAAGGGAGTAGCTAAGGGGGTGCTGACCCAACGACTAGGGCCTTGGGACAGGCCAGTAGCCTACCTGTCCAAAAGACTAGATCCTGTGGCATTGGGGTGGCCCCCCTGCCTACGCATCATAGCTGCTGTGGCCTTATTAGTCCGAGATGCCGACAAGCTCACGTACAGGCAGGCCCTTCGAATAACCACTCCTCATGCCGTTGAGGGCATCCTTAAACAACCACCTAGTCGATGGATGTCTAATGCCCGCCTTACTCACTATCAGGGCTTGTTGTTGAATGCCCCCCGGATCTCCTTCCATGTGACATCCGCCCTGAACCCTGCAACCCTACTACCTGACCCCTCACCAGACCAACCCTTACATGATTGCCAGGAGATCCTGGCTGAGACAGTGACGGCCAGACCAGACCTCAAGGATACACCACTTCCCAATGCGGACCTGGTATGGTTTACGGATGGGAGCAGCCTCATCCAGGACGGGAAACGACGGGCAGGAGCAGCAGTGGTGGATGCATTGGGGAACCTCATCTGGGCAGCAGCGCTACCCGAGGGAACCTCGGCTCAGAAAGCAGAGTTGGTTGCCCTACAAACGGCCCTTGAAAAAGCTGAAGGGAAGCGACTGACAGTATACACAGACAGTCGGTATGCCTTCGCCACCTTGCATGTCCATGCACCCATCTACAGGGAGAGAGGGTTTCTCACCGCAGGAGGTAAGGGGGTCAAATATCTGGAAGAAATCCAAGCACTCCTCTCTGCAGTTTGGCGACCCAAGGCAGTAGCTGTGGTCCATATCCCTGGCCACCAAAAAGGAGACTCTCTGGAGGCACGGGGAAACCGAGCTGCTGACCAGGCGGCACGAGAAGCTGCCTTCCATTCGCCCCTCCTCACCCTGCCCATGACCATACCACCCCCTCCATCTGGGGATCCTCAATCCTCGAAACAAGACTTAGATTGGGTGGCACGGCACCATGGGGTTAAAGACGGCCTGTGGTACAGAGACCCGGAAGGCAACAGAATTCTCCCTGAAGCTCTGGGACAGCTGCTCTGCGCTCACCTGCACCATCTTTCTCATCTGGGGGAGAAGAAACTTGCCCAGCTTCTGGACAAGGGACAACTGAGGTTCCCAGGCCGGGCAACCTACTTAACACAACTCGTAGCCACTTGCCGAGCTTGCCAACTAATGCGGTCAGGGAAACCTAATAGACATGAAGGTCATCGAGTGCGCGGAGAACGGCCCTGCCAATCCTGGGAGGTGGATTTCACTGAGGTAAAGCCTGGAAGGTATGGGTACCGTTATTTGCTGGTATTTGTGGACACCTTTTCAGGTTGGCCAGAGGCATTCCCAACCAAAGCTGAAACAGCCCAGGTGGTAGCTAAGAAACTGATGGAAGAGATCATCCCTCGCTTCGGGTTCCCGGTAACCATTGGTTCTGACAATGGACCTGCTTTTGTGAGCAAGGTCCTTCAGGAACTTGCAGCCGCCCTGGGGGTGGATTGGAAATTACATTGTGAGTATAGCCCCCAGAGTTCCGGCCAGGTAGAGAGGATGAATAGAACAATTAAGGAGACACTATCCAAATTGGCCCTCGAGACTGGCATAGACTGGGTGACCCTCCTTCCTTTAGCTCTCTTCCGGGCCAGGAATACTCCTGGCCCACACCACCTTACCCCTTTTGAGATCTTGTATGGCTCTCTTCCCCCCATCCTTCCCCAGGTACCCCGGATGCCCACAAAGCCCCAAGGGCCAGAGGAATTCCGAGCCATGCTCTTGGGGCTTGCAGAAGCCCACCGTGATCTGTGGCCCCGGCTCAGAGAATTCTTCCAACCCCCTCCTCTTCCCCCACACGACTTTGCACCTGGAGATTGGGTGTGGGTTAAAAGGCACCAGCGTGCCACCCTCCAGCCCCGCTGGAAAGGTCCGTATGTCACTCTTTTTGTCACCCCCTCTGCTTTAAAGGTTGACGGCGTTGGACCTTGGATCCACCACACACATGTTCGCCGAGCAGACCCACCTGAGCACTCTGAACCCCAGTGGCAAGCCCGCAGACACCCTACGAACCCCCTCAAGATTCGTCTCCTCAAAAGAAAAGGGGAAACTCATGCGCCTAACTAAAAATCCGATACCCCTCTTAGGGTCGGGTTCCTATTTCCATTTTCTTTCCCTCTTTCTGGCCCCATACCTTTATCTTTTTTTCCTTTTATCGGTTGTGGACGGTCACCTACCCCATGAACGTTCCCAACAACCCTCCAACCCACATCAACCTTGGAAATGGACCCTTTACAGTTGGGACCGAGCCATGGTTGTATCCACCCAAGTAGTTACTGGATCCCCCACATTCTTCTTTTACCCTTGCCAACTTATGATCCTCCCCAATACTTGTGAGCTCACCCTTAATCCTCACGGGAAGAGGAGTTTTCAACTGAAGGACTATTATCTCTGTCCCTCTTCAAATCCGGGAAAATCATATTGTAACTCTCCGGGACACTTTTACTGCTCCCATTGGGGCTGCGAAACCCAGGCCACAGGATGGACACCCCCTACCTTGGACCCACACCTTAGGCTCACCTGGAGCCCATCCGGCTGCGAGCCTCGCCGGATAATCACGCACATCGGAGGAGCTGATGAGGTTGGAGGTGACTGCCAACACCTTAAGTTAACTGTCTTGACCCCCTCTGACAACGCCTGGATCTTTGGACGTACCTGGGGTTTCCGCATGGTTCAGAGTGGGGATGACCCGGGGGGACTGTTTTTAATTAAGAAAGAACCGGTCCAGACCAAGGCCGAATCTGTAGGTCCTAACTTGGTTCTTAAACCCAACCTACCTCGGCCATTACCCCCTACGCAGCCCCCTGCTCCGAAGCTGACTTCAGACGCAAGGGTCCCAGAGAGGCATACCAATGCCCCTCATCCTTCCCTCCCACAGCCCACTACCCCTGGTCTAGTCCCAAACTTAGAGAGCCCCCTCATACCTCTACTTAACGCTTCCTATAACTCCCTTAATCAGACATTCCCTAATATGACCTCAGATTGTTGGCTTTGTTTGGGGATCCGACCCCCTTATTATGATGCCATTGCACTCAATGCTTCCTTTAATAGGTCCTCTCAGGATAGCCCTCCCGAGTGTCGCTGGGATGAACGGAAAAAGGGGCTCACTATGGACTCTGTGTTGGGTACCGGACGGTGTGTAGGCCGGGTGTTAGACGCCCACTCCCACCTCTGCACCCAGATATCTCTCCCTACATCCTTTAAATTCCTCATTCCCCCATTGGGTGCCCGCTGGCTATGCACTTCCTCTGGCCTTACGCCCTGTGTGTCCTCTACAACCCTGAGAGCAACCGGTGAAATGTGCCTTCTGGTAACGGTTGTCCCACGAGTCTTATACCACACAGGGGAAGACATGGTCAGGTACTGGGACCCCCAAAACCGCCCGTCCCCTAGAATCCGCAGGGAGCCCATCACTGCCATTACGTTAGCCACGCTCTTAGGCTTAGCTGGGGTTGGGACCGGCATAGCCTCTCTCACTCAGCATCACCAGAGCCTTGCTGCCTTACGAGCCGCGGTAGATGAGGATCTGGCCCGAGTTGAGAACTCTATCACCCACTTGGAGAAATCTCTATCCTCCCTCTCAGAGGTTGTGCTCCAGCAGGGCCGTGGGCTCGATCTCCTCTTCCTCCAACAAGGGGGTCTCTGTGCCGCCTTGGGGGAGGAATGTTGCTTTTATGCTGACCATACCGGCATTGTCAAGGAATCTATGACCAAACTCCGAGAGGACATTGCTAAAAGGAAAACGGAGCGGGAAGCTCAGGCATCATGGTATGAGCAACTATTCCAGCGCTCCCCCTGGCTGACCACTCTGATATCTACTCTCCTAGGGCCCCTAATCCTTCTAACTCTCCTTTTAACTTTCGGGCCCCTCATTCTTAACCGACTAGTAGCTTTTGTAAAGGAACGTATTAACACGGTTCAGCTTATGGTCCTGCGTCAGTACTACCAAACAGTCCCCACCCTTGAGACAACACATACTGACGCTGCTGTTTAAAAGGACCTCCTGAGGATGGTTCCTCAGGATCATAAGAAAAAGTGGGGAATGATAAGCCCAAAAATCAAAACTGCAGCCCCAAATATTTTCTGTTCCCTCACCTCCCCCCTTGACAAACCTAAAAACGTTTCCCAGCTAAAGCTATCTTAACACCTCCTTGAGAAATGTTTACTACCCTTCCTGGGAATGTTTATTACCCTGATCTACCTCCGTGGGAATGTTTTATTGAC
>NW_025393869.1:0-3687 GCF_016433145.1 Gracilinanus agilis
TATCTATCGAATATCTATCCACCCATCCATCCATCTATCCATCCACCCGTCCATCTACCTACCTACCTACCTACCTACCTACCTATCTTATCTATCTATCTATCTATCTATCTAACCATCCATCCATCCATCCATTTATCTATCCTATCTATCTATCTATCTATCTATCTATCTATCTATCTATCTATCTATCTATCTATCTATCTATCTATCATCTATCTATCAGTTCATCTATCTCTGTCTGTCTGTCATCCCATCTAGTCCCAGGTACCTGCTCTCTGCCGCCCATTCTCCTACTTCTCCCCAGGAGCTCGGGGCCATCTTGTAATCTTCTCTGTCTAGAGCCCTCCCTGGGCACTTCCGCTTCGCCGCTGTTCCCTCCTCCGAGCCTTTGACTGCATCCATCAGCCTGGTGTCCGGTGCTCTGCACCTTCCGCCCGTCTCCGTCCTTGCGAGGATGAGCTCTTCCTCTCCCCAAGCCTCCTCTCCGTTACTCCAGAGGTGGCCTTCCTGCAGCTGACTTCGTCCGGTCCTCCCCTCGCAGCATCCGTGCTTCCCCAGGCCAGTCTCCTGCTCTGGCCTTCTGTCTCCCCTCTGAAGCCCGTCTTGCAGCCAGTTCCCCCTCGTCAGCCCTTGAACTCAGCGCCCTCTTCTCCCCACTCATGTTT
Source organism: Gracilinanus agilis (assembly GCF_016433145.1). Taxonomy (NCBI): domain Eukaryota; kingdom Metazoa; phylum Chordata; class Mammalia; order Didelphimorphia; family Didelphidae; genus Gracilinanus; species Gracilinanus agilis. The sequence continues at coordinate 669 of NW_025393869.1, forward strand.
TTCCATTGATTTCCCGCCACCCGCTTTTCCCAGTCTTGCTCTCAGCCTGTATCCTGGGAGAATGAAAGCTCCTCGAAGGCAGGATCGTCTCACTTTTGGGTAGTAATTAATCCCTCCCGCCGTGTCTGGTACATAGCAGGCATGTTGTTTGACGGACGGAACAAACAAGTGAAGGGGAAAGCAAGTCATTAATAGGAACGTGGGAAGCAACAGAGTTCAGGGACCTGTATTCGAATTCGAATTCTTCCATTTACAACTTATTTGAATGTGAGCAAATCATGTAACCCCCATGGGTTCCATGCCAACCTCAGTTTCCTCATTTGTAAAACGAGAGCCTTGGACTAGATGGTCTCTGAGAGCCCCGGCAGCTCTCTACGGATGCTCAGATGACAGGAAACCAGACAGGCTCCTTGGGAGGCCGAGACCTCCCTTGTGTTGGCAGAGAACAGACAAGGCCTGGGCCTGGGGAGCCAGGGGAGCCCCTGGGAGGCCAGGGCCAGGTTCCCCGAGATCCTGCTGTGAAACTTAGTGTGTCCGATGGCAGCTTCCCTACCAGGCCATCCTGGGCAGCAGCACTGCGGGGGCATCACGAGCCCTGCCAGTCCTGAGCACCAGGCCTCAGCGCTTCCTCCTCTCTCCAGGCCTCCAGTGGCTGCATCACTCCAGCAGGTCACGGGAAGAAGGAGCCTCAGGGCTGTTGCCCTTCCCCTGGATGGTGCCATCCTGGCCTCCTTCCCTTCCGGCAGGTGACCTCCCCTTCACCTTTGCTGGGATTAGATCCATCCCTGGGCTTCCCTCCTCTGCCCACACCCTTCTCCCCACCTCAAATTCCCTGGGGAGACACACCCGCCTTCTCTTCCTTCCCTCCCCTCTTCGAGGATGAGGTGTCCCTGCCCTTTGCCAAGGCTAATCCCTTCTTCACCTGTGGCCCGGATCCCAGGCTAGCCTCTCTCCAGCTCCTGCCTCCTCCTGGCATTCCCCCTCCCTCCTCCCTTAATCTCTCCCTCTCTTCTGCCTACCACCATTCCTAGAAGAATTAGGGAGCCCTGTTTAAACCCAAAGGACCCGAGTTCTAATTCTCCGGCTGCATTGCCTAGCAGAGAGATCTTGGGCAAGTCACAGCACTTTCATCTTCTGGCTCCAGAAATACGTTTCCTTCACTTTGTGATTTCTTCCAATTGTCCTTCTCCATCTCCTCCCCTCCACAGCCCCACTCCGAGGGAAGTCATCGATTCTCTTAACTGCCTGGCCTTTGGCTGCCATCCCCACGGCTGGACCCAAGCCTCCCTCCATCCTGAGGGCTGCCGGTGGGCCCAGTGGCTGGGTCCGATGACCGTCATCCCTTTCTCCTCCCATCGGAGCCTCCAAACACCGTTGGCTGCTGACGTCCAGGCCTTCCTCCGTCTCCCTGGATGGCTCCATCATGTCCTTTGCTCAGCCCTCGCTGTGGCATCCCTCAAAGGTCGGCCCTCCCCATCCGGCGTCTCCCTTTTTATTTCTCAAATGCTATTTCAGGTTTCATTGAAGCCTCTGCTTTGACGTCGTCTCCCGACCAGTGAACCCTCCTTTGGAGCCAAGCACAACGGAACCGTCTCTCCACTGGGTAGAATTGCCTGTTCCGGGTCCCCCAGTGCTGTGGAGAAGGCGCGAGGGGGGTTTTCTGACCCCTTCTTGGGGGCCGGGCTGGGGCTGATCTTTTCTGTGTCTCTTCTGGCCTCCAGATTGTGGCTGCCCACCTTTATGATTTTCCTCCCTCATCATGTCTCTCAAATTCCATCCCTCGCCCACCACCCCCGTTTAGGACTTCATCACCAGTCTGGAACCTTAGAACACGGAACGTCCCAGGTCATCCGGACAGAGGGGGGAAGATCTGCTGCCTGCAGAGGCAGGTGACTTGCTGACGGCCCCATCTGCGGGCGGCAGAGCCGAGAGGGACGCTTTCCTGTCCATCCCGAACCCCCGACCAGGACCAGAGCGAACGTGCCCACCTCACCTCCTCTCCTCGCACCGGCCCTCGTCTTCGAAGGAGGTGGTCCTGGGCCCAGATACGGGGGCCAAAGGGAGCCCCGGGAGGGGTGGAGAATCCCGAAGCGTGCCCAGACCTGGAAGGTGGCAATAACTGAGACCGACGTCCATGCGGACTGGCCTTGGCTGCCTCGGTGTCCCCCGCTTGGGTCCAGCCTGCCCTCCGCCGCCAGATTTCTCTCCCCCAAACAGCGCTCTGCACACCGCCTTCCCCCACTCCTTCTCCTTCAGCGGCTCCGCGCAGGGATCTCTGTGGATGTGTGTATTGTGCGGCTGGCTACGTGGGTGCAGGGCCAGCCGGGACCCCTTTCTTCACTCATTCCCGACTGAAGGCGAAGCTCCCGCCGCCGCCGCCGCCAGACCCATCCGACCCCCCCTCCGGCCCCCCCCAAACCCAACCCCCCGACAAGTCTGTTTGAGATCGTTAAATTTCTTTCANCGACAAGTCTGTTTGAGATCATTAAATTTCTTTCAGGTCAACGTAGAAGCCATTTTTGGCATTTGTTTTCCGACCTTTTAGGGTTCCGCTTTCCCCCTGCTTTCCCTCCCCCCGATGGCCAATAGTCAGCCCCAGCTCCACAGGGCACTCATCACACCCACGCTAAAAAACCTCTGGCTCCACCCAGCCGGGTGACCCTGGGCAAGTCACTTGACCCCCATGGCCCACCCTTCCCCCTCTTCCTCCAGGAGCCAATACACAGAAGTTAGGGGTTAAAAAAAAAAACAAAAAAACTGCGGCTCTCACCTTCCCTCCTTCTCGGAGGGGGGTGGGGAACCCTCGGGGTCCTCTTGGACACTTTCTTCACTGGCCGCAGCTTAGTCCTTCCGCTGCTGCTCGTTGAGCCGCTTCCTGGTACTGCACACGAGTTTTCCTGGTTCTGCTCACTTCGCTCCGCATCGGTTCATAGAAACCTTCTTCGGGCTCTCTGGTCCCCCCCCCCCCCCCGCCAGCCTTCCTCACCGCACCAGAGTGTTCCACGAGCACCCCACGCCA
>NW_025393870.1:0-1899 GCF_016433145.1 Gracilinanus agilis
TCTCTCCACATGCTACCCTGATAAGACTATAAATGGAATTTTCTACTCGGGGCAGCATATTTTAGAAAGGATAATGTATAAGCTGGAAAACATCTGGGGAAAGTAAACCTGGATGGTGACAGACCATGAGTTCACTCCATAAGAAGAATTGTTGAAGGAAATTCTCTTTTTAAAAGAAAGGATTCACAGGGAATGTGATAACTGCTTTTAAGTATTTGATGGTCTGTCATAAAAAGGAATTAGTCTCGTTGGATTTAGAGGGTAGAGCTAGGAGTAATGGTTGATAAATATTTCTAAGAGAAAAATTTACACTTTTTAACCACTCAAGCTATCTTTAAATCTAATGGGCTAATTTGGAGTGTACAGAGTGTGGTATGTACTTACCACATTGGAAGTCTTTAAACAATAGTTGAATGACCTTTTGTTGATTTTCCTTTTAAAAAATTCAATGATTCTTTTATATCTTAGTATTCCCATATGGGAATTTGGAAATTGATCAATGTCTAAGAAAAAAACAACTTCCTTCTCTAATGAGTTTTAACAAATTAGACAATTCTCTTTCTGAGATTATTTAGAATTAAAGGATCACAGGCTTGGAGAACTGCAAGAGACCTCAGAAAATAATTAAACCATCTCAATTTGCAGTTGGTTCTACAGAAATCTGTACACATATAGATTTACCTATAGAAAATGGAAAAAGTGTTTTTTTCTCATCCAGACAAAATAAGAAGCCCAAGGTATCTTAATTAATTAATGGCAGCTGGGAGTAGGAAAAAAACAACACTTCTTACACCTGAATAAGAGCTGTTTCCCCTAACCCATGCACTCCTCCATATTGCATCCTGCCAAGAAGCAGATGGTAAATGTGAGGAAGGAGAGTATCATGACCTCTTGAGCCATTTTCCAGGCCTGGCATTCTCCTACTGAAAATTATGATGTTTAAAAATTTTTCTCTAAACTTTTTGAAGTAGCAAAAACTAGAGTCAAAGTAGTTGCTAAAGAAATTGCACTACATGAATGAAGTGGAATATTACTGCACTGGGATAAACAATGAATATCATAAATACAGAGGTTCATGGAAAGATTTCTATAAACTGATGCAAAGTGAAGAAACCAGAACCAGGAAAACAATATTATAATGGTGGAAATAAAAAATAAAAACAAACACAACCAAATGCTCCAAAATTATGACCAAGATTAGCTTGGAGAAGACATATGAAAATTTATCTCCTTCCTTTCTATATACAAGTAGGGGAATTATGGGTTTGAGAAACTGTATATAATGTTGAACTTGGTTGATATATTGGTTATTTTTGTTCAACTGTTTTTTTCTCATTATTTAAACAAGCTCAGTCAAAGTGACAAACATTTATTAAATTTTACTATGTATTAGTCACTGTGCTAAGTTCTAGGAATACAAATATAATTTTCAAGGGATGGTTTTCTGGGAAGGGAAGGAGGAATGGTATATTGAGTAAGATTTATTATATGAAAACAAAGGATGTTCATTTTTTTAAAATAAAATCTAATCTTAAAACCACAACCAGAACCACTTATTGTGGAAATTTTCTAATAGACTCTCTAGGAAGACAGAGGATTGTGAACCACAGGGAAAGAATTGGTAGTCTTATCTAATGTCAAGAGGTAATATGAGACTTTTATTACTTTACCTTTAATAATTTGACAGACATCTTCATTAGAATTATCAGATTGTCACCTAATATGATAAGGAAATTAGAAATGGCCCTATATACCTATCAGTTGAAGGAATTGAATTGGGGGAAAAAAGAAATGGGATAGAAGGGGAAAGGGGGAAAATGTGGGTTTGAATTTGAATTGGAGAGAGAGAGAGAAAGAGAGAGAGAGAGAGAGAGAGAGAGAGAGAGAGAGAGAGAGAGA
>NW_025393871.1:0-2035 GCF_016433145.1 Gracilinanus agilis
CTCTCTCTCTCTCTCTCTCTCTCTCTCTCTCTCTCTCACTTTCTCTCTCTCTTCCTGCCTTACACCTTGGCCAAGATCTACTCTACCAGTCAAACTTCACAGCCTTGAGGTCACAAAGAAAGCCCATATGACTTCATACAATAAAATGCTTTCGTGTTGGGCTATTGCCTCTGCACAAAAGAGGCAGGGCTAGTGTTTTATCCATGAAAACTGGGTTTCTGGGAGTCTTTAGTTATGGCCAAAGTGTTAAGTGAAAGACAAAAAACAAACTCCAGGCCTTGGATCAGCCTAGGATGGACACTTAACAGGGGGGAGTCTGAGCAAATCCCATGCTTTCTCAGAATGGGTTTCTTCCATGAGTGAAAGAAGGGGGATGGCCACCACCTGTTTCAGCCAAAGGCCAAAGAGGGATAGGAGAGGAGAGCCTTTCATATGGTGAATTTGGTAGTGCTGGCCAAGAGTTAGCCAAAGTGGGAGAGCTTTGGAGAGGTAGCAGTCAATCAAGGCTCCATGGAGGGGGGCTGAGTCCACTAAGAGTACCATGAGCACTTGATCAGCAGGTCCAAACTTCCTGGACTTTCAGGGGTTGGAAGGAAGGTGGAGATGATGGGCAGAGCAGAGGTGGGACTTGAAGGCTATGCAAAGGGACTTCATTGGCCTGCTCAAGGGTACATATCCATATATTCCAGAATTGCCTTGTTCTCTTTCTAGATTCATATTAGGAATTCTCCTCTCTGCTCCCTTGGTGTTCCTATTTCAGCACTCAAGTATCCTGTCTATGCATTAATCAATAGAGATGATTTCCCTTCCAATGCCTCCATATTCCCATATATATGAGCAGTCATGAGGGCAGAGCTTATAAATATACTCATACATGAAATTCACATGTTCTCCCACATATATGAGCATTCATGTAGCCTTTATTTCTATATATATAGGGACCACATGGATGAGTAGATTCTATATTCATATACCTATGTCTATGAGTACCCATATTCCATCTCTTCTTCTATATGAGCCATGGAAGGCTTCTTGTATGCATCAGCAGATGACTTGATTTATCCAATCACAGACAAGAGAAAAGTAATAGAATCCTTTCAGGTGTCCAGAGAGGATATAGAAGAACTCTTATATGCGAAGAGAGGCAGAGGCAGAGGTCGAGACAGAGACAGAATGAAGCCTATCCATATCTATGGAGAGAAAATGTGTCTATATGTGTGTGTGTGTGTGTGTGTGTGTATGCATAGAGAATTCGCGCAGACTCCTATACATCAGAATTGAATGATTAGCACAGCTTATGAAGACATGGAAGTACAAGGACTATAAATGAACTGATGGAAAGAAAACACAAGTACCATAAAGGCATGAAGGGAAAGAGCATATATGAAAAAGTGCATATGTATATACCAATTATTTTATTAAAATATCAATTATTTAATTAAAATATCATTTAATTAAAAAGAAAAAGTACATATGTATAAATCAATTATTTAAACTTAAATAGATGTATGTGATAGAGGACTATATGCTCTGTACACTTTATGAATGGATGTCATATATTTCTATATCATCTAGTATAGAAATAGAATCTCTATATCAATCTATGAAGCCATGAATATACCAAATGCATATAAAGCAGTTCTCCTCTGTGTGAATTGTCACATTCTCTCTCTATTCCTAGACATAAGTATTCATTTACCCCCTCTGGGCGACTCTCCAGGCACAGGAAGCTGGAGAAGATTTGGAAATGAGACCCACCCATCCTTTCTCTATGGAGGATTATACGGAGAATCACTGAGGCCTCTTAGCAAGGAATAGAGGGGGGCATCTTGGAGCCCTGGTGCATGGGGATTTCGAAGAGGGGGACAGAGGGACGTGTGGACACCCAGCAGAGGGTCTTTGGGCATCAGTCACAGTCCCTGTGCAACTTTCCCTCCTACATCGGGGTTCCTGGGATGGTCGCAGTCGAAAACCCCCCTAGCAGCTCAGGCCACTAGCAGCAAGCGGAGGTGGGGGAAGGGAAAGTGAATGGGAG
>NW_025393872.1:0-1861 GCF_016433145.1 Gracilinanus agilis
GAAGGAAGGAAGGAAGGAAGGAAGGAAGGAAGGAAGGAAGGAAGGAACAAAGAAAAACAAAGAAAGAAACAAAGAAAGAAATCTGAAAGCAAGTCCCTTCAGGAATTGCCATAAAAAGTTGAAGGGGTAAGCTTATAAAAGAAGTGCACCTTCTCAGAGACTAAAGAGAAGTATATGAAAATTGGGGCAGTTAGGTGGCACAGTAGATAGATCCTTGGGCTTAGAATCAGGAAGACTCATCTTTAAGAGTTCAAATCTGACCTCTGATACTTATTAGCTATGTGATCCTGGGCAAGTCTCTTAACCCTGTTTGCTTCAGTTCCTCATTTGTAAAATGAGCTGAAGAAGAAAATGGCAAACCATTCCAGTATCTTTGCCAAGAAAACTCCAAAATGGGGTCACAAAGAGCTGGACACAACTGAAGCGACTGAACAACATAAGAAAACAGACATAGAATAAGAAAGGTATTAAGGTACAAAGAATGCAGTGAGAATGAACAAGTTAAAGTTAAAATGCATAAATCTAGAGTGGGCCATATCTATAGCTTCTTTCAGAATTATGCTCTGGTCCTAGAACAGAAGCAAAGAAAGTAGATGGTAAGAGTGTCATAAAGTCAAAGAACCACAGAAGGCAAAGAAGAAAAGCAAAGAAGACAAGAGTCCAGGTAAAAAGCAGCACTGAACTGAGCAAGGAGTTCACATCTAGTAAAGAACATAACACAGATGTTCTATATGAAGTACTATAATACTAGGAGATATGGGAGAGGTTAAATGACTATGGAGGATTTGTGTGTATGTGAAGAGCTGATTCTGCGAACCTAAGGTAGTGAAGGGAAAAGAGCAAAAGAAAGGGATCTTCATTGACAGTGTGGCTGGATTTTGAATAAGCTCAACTACATATTAGCTATGTGACCTTGAGCAAATCATTAACTTTTGTCTCAGTTTCTTCACTGAAATAAAGGGTTTCAATTAAATCACCTCTGAGGTAGCTTCCACATAGCGAAAGATGAAAGTAGGTCCCTTTCTGCCCTAGATCTATGATCCTATATATCAGTGATTCCCAAAGTGGACACTACCACCCCCTGGTGGGTGCTGCAGCGATCCAGGGGAGCGGTGATGGCCACAGGTGTATTTATCTTTCCTATTAATTGCTATTAAATTTTTTTAAAAATTAATTTCCAGGGGGCTAAGTAATATTTTTTCTGGAAAAGGGGTGATAGGCCAAAAAAGTTTGGGAACCAATGCTATAAATGAACAAGAGAAAAAAGTTTAAAATAGCATAGATTGAGTAAATATAAAAATTAAAATTAACTGTTCCACATGCCCTATAAATATTTAACCAAGAAAAATGTGTGATTATATATATATATATATATAAAAACTAAAGCAGTAATGGGCAAACTTTTTAAAGAGGGGGCCAACGGAAAGGAAATGCTCATCTGTCAGTCTGTTTTCTAAGGCATCTCTTTTGAAGTTTCATCATACTGTAGCCTATTCACTGTATTCGTCAGATTGGGAATAATCTCGCCAGCCAGATAGAATATTTCAGGGGACCACATCTGGCCCACTGGCTGTAGTTTGCCCATCAATGGACTAAAGAAATCTGAAACTATGATACAAACATACCTTGTTTTATTGCACTTTGAAGATAATGAGGGGTATTTTTGTTTACAAATTGAAAGTTTGTGGCAACACTAGGTTGAGCAAGTCTATTGTTCAATTTTTCCAACTGCGTGTACTCATATTGTGTCTCTGGATCACATTTTGATAATCTTGTGATATTTCAAACTTCTTCATTATTATTACATATGTTATGGTGATCTGCGACCAGTGATCTTTGATATTACTATTGTAATTGTGTT
>NW_025393873.1:0-1327 GCF_016433145.1 Gracilinanus agilis
ACTCATGTGGAAATTTGTTATTAAAATATATATTTTTAAAAGTGGAAGTGATCATAAATTTTTTAAAAAGCAAGCAGAATGAAGTGATGACTCATAATTTTGTTTACAATCCTCCTTGTGATTTGCTATGAATATGGAAATCTTTTTTTGGTGTTAAAGTTCAGAATAAAAAATATTTTTAAAATACAAACACCACCCCCATCCCTATCCCTTCACCAAAAGGCGCCAATGAAAAGGTATAAGACCTGAACAGGAAGAAGAGAGTAGGTCAAATTGCATTTGGGAAATTATAGAGCTCTATAAATGATACTAAGTTTCTCCTTGAAATGAAAAATGATCTTCTTTAACAGACTATACTTCTAGTGGTATGAAATAGAAACAAATTATAGAATATCAATGTCTAAGAAATAAAAATTGTGGGTCATCCAAAGGACAAAGGGAAGCCATATGGTAGGCATAAGAAGCCTGAAGCATATTAGCTGAGTTTTGAGTTTTGTAAAAAAAGCAATGTAAATCATGACAAAGAGATAAATATTTGCAAAAGGCAGTAGACTGGTCATATAATAAAAAGGAAGATAAGGGGTATAAAGATTACATATTACATGTCGCAGTGTGTGTGAGACACAGAGAAAGGGCCCAGGAAACTATGTAAACTCTCATGGAAGATTTATGGAAAATCACAAAGGATCTAAGGCACGGATGGATTGCCCTCTGTACCATTAGAGGGAGCACACACATTGATCAAATTACAGATCTATTTATGTACTGAATAGAAGGTAAAGAACAGGTAGACTGAATTTAGTAAATTAAAGCTTTTCTCTGAAATATAAACCCATTTTTAAAAAATCAACATTCTTCTAGTAGTACTATAATGGTGATAAGTCACTGAATATAAACAACTCATTTGAGAAGTTTCAAAGTGAAAGGAAAGAGAAAACAAAATGGCAGCTTATGGGAGGTCAGAGTTATGGGAAAAAAAGATTTTTCAAAAAAAGAAGAGATCTATGCGTGTTTTAAGGCAGTGATTCCCAAAGTGGGTGCTCCCGCCCCCTGGTGGGTGCTGCAGCAATCCAGGAAGGTGGTGATGGCCAGAGGTGCATTTATCTTTCCTATTAATTGCTATTAAAATGTAAAAAAATTTAATTTCCAGGGGGCTAAGTAATATTTTTTCTGGAAAGGAGGCAGTAAGCCAAAAAAGTCTGGGAACCGCTGTTTTAAGGCAAAGGAGGGAAAGATCCAATAAAAAAAGAGAAATTGATGATGCTAGTAAAGAAAAAAGAAAGGAAGGAAGGAAGGAAGGAAGGAAGGAAGGAAGGAAGGAAGGAAG
>NW_025393874.1:0-1327 GCF_016433145.1 Gracilinanus agilis
ACTCATGTGGAAATTTGTTATTAAAATATATATTTTTAAAAGTGGAATTGATCATAAATTTTTTAAAAAGCAAGCAGAATGAAGTGATGACTCATAATTTTGTTTACAATCCTCCTTGTGATTTGCTATGAATATGGAAATCTTTTTTTGGTGTTAAAGTTCAGAATAAAAAATATTTTTAAAATACAAACACCACCCCCATCCCTATCCCTTCACCAAAAGGCGCCAATGAAAAGGTATAAGACCTGAACAGGAAGAAGAGAGTAGGTCAAATTGCATTTGGGAAATTATAGAGCTCTATAAATGATACTAAGTTTCTCCTTGAAATGAAAAATGATCTTCTTTAACAGACTATACTTCTAGTGGTATGAAATAGAAACAAATTATAGAATATCAATGTCTAAGAAATAAAAATTGTGGGTCATCCAAAGGACAAAGGGAAGCCATATGGTAGGCATAAGAAGCCTGAAGCATATTAGCTGAGTTTTGAGTTTTGTAAAAAAAGCAATGTAAATCATGACAAAGAGATAAATATTTGCAAAAGGCAGTAGACTGGTCATATAATAAAAAGGAAGATAAGGGGTATAAAGATTACATATTACATGTCGCAGTGTGTGTGAGACACAGAGAAAGGGCCCAGGAAACTATGTAAACTCTCATGGAAGATTTATGGAAAATCACAAAGGATCTAAGGCACGGATGGATTGCCCTCTGTACCATTAGAGGGAGCACACACATTGATCAAATTACAGATCTATTTATGTACTGAATAGAAGGTAAAGAACAGGTAGACTGAATTTAGTAAATTAAAGCTTTTCTCTGAAATATAAACCCATTTTTAAAAAATCAACATTCTTCTAGTAGTACTATAATGGTGATAAGTCACTGAATATAAACAACTCATTTGAGAAGTTTCAAAGTGAAAGGAAAGAGAAAACAAAATGGCAGCTTATGGGAGGTCAGAGTTATGGGAAAAAAAGATTTTTCAAAAAAAGAAGAGATCTATGCGTGTTTTAAGGCAGTGATTCCCAAAGTGGGTGCTCCCGCCCCCTGGTGGGTGCTGCAGCAATCCAGGAAGGTGGTGATGGCCAGAGGTGCATTTATCTTTCCTATTAATTGCTATTAAAATGTAAAAAAATTTAATTTCCAGGGGGCTAAGTAATATTTTTTCTGGAAAGGAGGCAGTAAGCCAAAAAAGTCTGGGAACCGCTGTTTTAAGGCAAAGGAGGGAAAGATCCAATAAAAAAAGAGAAATTGATGATGCTAGTAAAGAAAAAAGAAAGGAAGGAAGGAAGGAAGGAAGGAAGGAAGGAAGGAAGGAAGGAAG
>NW_025393875.1:0-1861 GCF_016433145.1 Gracilinanus agilis
GAAGGAAGGAAGGAAGGAAGGAAGGAAGGAAGGAAGGAAGGAAGGAACAAAGAAAAACAAAGAAAGAAACAAAGAAAGAAATCTGAAAGCAAGTCCCTTCAGGAATTGCCATAAAAAGTTGAAGGGGTAAGCTTATAAAAGAAGTGCACCTTCTCAGAGACTAAAGAGAAGTATATGAAAATTGGGGCAGTTAGGTGGCACAGTAGATAGATCCTTGGGCTTAGAATCAGGAAGACTCATCTTTAAGAGTTCAAATCTGACCTCTGATACTTATTAGCTATGTGATCCTGGGCAAGTCTCTTAACCCTGTTTGCTTCAGTTCCTCATTTGTAAAATGAGCTGAAGAAGAAAATGGCAAACCATTCCAGTATCTTTGCCAAGAAAACTCCAAAATGGGGTCACAAAGAGCTGGACACAACTGAAGCGACTGAACAACATAAGAAAACAGACATAGAATAAGAAAGGTATTAAGGTACAAAGAATGCAGTGAGAATGAACAAGTTAAAGTTAAAATGCATAAATCTAGAGTGGGCCATATCTATAGCTTCTTTCAGAATTATGCTCTGGTCCTAGAACAGAAGCAAAGAAAGTAGATGGTAAGAGTGTCATAAAGTCAAAGAACCACAGAAGGCAAAGAAGAAAAGCAAAGAAGACAAGAGTCCAGGTAAAAAGCAGCACTGAACTGAGCAAGGAGTTCACATCTAGTAAAGAACATAACACAGATGTTCTATATGAAGTACTATAATACTAGGAGATATGGGAGAGGTTAAATGACTATGGAGGATTTGTGTGTATGTGAAGAGCTGATTCTGCGAACCTAAGGTAGTGAAGGGAAAAGAGCAAAAGAAAGGGATCTTCATTGACAGTGTGGCTGGATTTTGAATAAGCTCAACTACATATTAGCTATGTGACCTTGAGCAAATCATTAACTTTTGTCTCAGTTTCTTCACTGAAATAAAGGGTTTCAATTAAATCACCTCTGAGGTAGCTTCCACATAGCGAAAGATGAAAGTAGGTCCCTTTCTGCCCTAGATCTATGATCCTATATATCAGTGATTCCCAAAGTGGACACTACCACCCCCTGGTGGGTGCTGCAGCGATCCAGGGGAGCGGTGATGGCCACAGGTGTATTTATCTTTCCTATTAATTGCTATTAAATTTTTTTAAAAATTAATTTCCAGGGGGCTAAGTAATATTTTTTCTGGAAAAGGGGTGATAGGCCAAAAAAGTTTGGGAACCAATGCTATAAATGAACAAGAGAAAAAAGTTTAAAATAGCATAGATTGAGTAAATATAAAAATTAAAATTAACTGTTCCACATGCCCTATAAATATTTAACCAAGAAAAATGTGTGATTATATATATATATATATATAAAAACTAAAGCAGTAATGGGCAAACTTTTTAAAGAGGGGGCCAACGGAAAGGAAATGCTCATCTGTCAGTCTGTTTTCTAAGGCATCTCTTTTGAAGTTTCATCATACTGTAGCCTATTCACTGTATTCGTCAGATTGGGAATAATCTCGCCAGCCAGATAGAATATTTCAGGGGACCACATCTGGCCCACTGGCTGTAGTTTGCCCATCAATGGACTAAAGAAATCTGAAACTATGATACAAACATACCTTGTTTTATTGCACTTTGAAGATAATGAGGGGTATTTTTGTTTACAAATTGAAAGTTTGTGGCAACACTAGGTTGAGCAAGTCTATTGTTCAATTTTTCCAACTGCGTGTACTCATATTGTGTCTCTGGATCACATTTTGATAATCTTGTGATATTTCAAACTTCTTCATTATTATTACATATGTTACGGTGATCTGCGACCAGTGATCTTTGATATTACTATTGTAATTGTGTT
>NW_025393876.1:0-9758 GCF_016433145.1 Gracilinanus agilis
TACTCCAAATGTTGACTTGAACTTAAACAACAGTATTTAATTCTTGCTCAACAAGGGGTTAGGAACAAGGGAAAGGGAAGAGGTTTGGGGGATGCTATTGCTAACTAATTCAAGGAGATGATCAGAAACTATGGATGTTGTTGGATCAAATGTAGGCTAGAGATTCTTCACCCTCTCACTAACTCTGGCTTGATTTGGCCAGAGCCAAGCCAAAGAATAGGCAAGGCTGTTGGTATTTTCTTGATGTCAATAATACTGCTCTCTCACAGCTCTATTGTTTGTAGGTATGATAGTTTCCTAAAGCTCTCAACAAGGATGCTAGATTGCAGGTATGGGCCTACCCACACTTCCAGATCCACCCTCCACCCAGCAATACTCAAAATTGAGTTCCTGTGTCCTGTGCATCCTGGGTATTTATAGGTGTGGGTCCAACTGACTTTTGGCCCTGGCTCATGCCACCGGGTAAATTCTGAGGTCTCAACTGATGATCCTGTCATTCAAGATGTCCTCCATCTTGCCCCAGAAGTTCCTTATAAGATAAATGCCATTTTGGTTTTCGAAAATTTCAACCTGCAAATTTTCTTGTTGATCATGTTTGTTGATGGAGTCTTACACTATGCTAAACTAACTTACATATTCCTATCCCTCTGTCTACAGTCCCAAAATAGTAAATTCCTATCTATGCTATTGTTCTAAAACTCTCTATGCTTACCTATGCTAAGGACAAAGGATGTGAAAATTTTAACTGGGAACAGTTGGGGTTTAAATACAAGTGTTGAACAAATTTGAACATAAATGTATAACAAACAATAAACTGTAGCAAAAATAGCAGGATCTCCCTCTATAACTTGTCCTTACTTATTTTAAGCAAATGCATTTGTGCAACAAACTATTAACTAATAGTGCTGAACTTTAAGTAAACATTCATAACAAATAACATTTTTTAACATTCCAAATTTCTAATCCCTAATCCATCATTAGGAAATATTAGTGCGCGAGTAAATTCTTAACCTACATTAATTTATTAGTAACATCACTATGCAATGCCTGACATTTCCTTATGGATAACTCTATGTAACATTCATAACTATAATACACTGTCCCTGTGCTAGCTAAATATAAATTTTCCCTAGCTATGCTTTCCCTATTGGTTAGTAGCTATGCATTTATTAAGGGTATGTATTAAATATAATACATATGTACAAGGTTTTGTATGTGACGTTTCAACTAAGAGTAAGTTAGGTACTGTTTGACCTCTCAAGGAACACGTTCTCTTGTTTAATATGGCCAAGGTACTCTGTACTCATAACTATATACATTATTTACACTATGTAGATATGAAGTAGTTTTAATGTGTCTGTGTTTTGGACCTATGACCCAGCATGCTCTGCCTGGTTCATACTCACCATTCTCTTCAGAATTCTTCTTGTCCATCAAGCTAGTGTTCTGATGCATGCATTCTGAAGTGTGAATGTGCTAACTTATGCCTTTGATTTGTGTCTGAATGTGTAAACCTTGTACCATTCAAACCTAAATCTTGCACATCTGATCTTGTTGCTGTTGTGATTCTTCTGGTGAAGTTGTTTAAATCACATAGGTGTAGCAATAGTTCAGGTCATTGTGTAGTCCTTGTGCAATGTCTCTTGTGTTGTCCTTGTGATGTCCTAATGTCCTTATGTTCTCTGGGATCTCATCTAGCTTTCATCTGTGCTTGATGCCCATTTTGACAGCTGTCGACTTGATTGTAGAGTTGCCTTGGATCAGGAACACAATTTTGTGGCAAAACAAAAATTTTACAACACAATGTTACACAATCACACACTGATTGTATAACATTGTGTTGTAAAATTTTTGTGTTGCCACAAAATTTTCTGTTTTCTTTTTTTTCTTTATGAAAGTCTTTAGAGTTTGGTATTGTCATTGGTGGTATTTGGCCTTGTGTTTATTCATCACTGTCACTGCTGAAGTCTTATATGGATAGGTTTTCAGATTGTTGGTATTCATGTATACTTTGAGTTTCTAACTGGTCTTTGGCAATGATCTGGCTGTCTGACTGCTGCTGTATGTTTATACTCTGGCCTTCTGGCTGCTGCTGTTTGTCTATGGTTAGGTCTTTCTCCTGAGGCTTTTCTTTTGAGGATTTTATGTGTGTGAAGTGGTACCATGCTTCTTTGCCTTGACTTTTGCCACTGTGGGAGTTACTAGAATTATATTATGAGGTCTGAACCATTTTGATTCTAGTGCTGACTTTGTTGTAGAGTTTCTTATGTAAATTGTGTCTCCAGGTTTGAAATCATGCAAGCTGTAGTCTAATGGGATTCTTTGTTGGATCAAGGCTAATCGATGTAATTCATCTAGCCTTTCCTTTAATAGGGTGATGTATTCATAGATCTTGCATTCTATACCAAGGTGTGATAGATAGTGTCTTGTGGAGCTTTTCCATGCCATGGTAGTTGCCCATATAGTAACTTGAATGGTGACAGATGAGTTGAACTATTTGGTTGGCTACGGATATAGAAAAGTGCCATAGGTAGAAAGTCTGGCCATTTGAGATGGTTTTCCTTACGTAGCTTCCCTATCATAGTTTTAAGACTTCTATTGGTCCATTCCACGTGCCCAGAAGACAGAGGTCTGCATATGGAACATAAATGTCTTTTGATCCCAAGTGCCTGGTAGACTTGATATAGAATGGAATTAGTGAAGTGACTATCAGAATCAGACAAAATTATTGCAGGAATAGAGAATCTGGGTATTATTTTTCTCAGTAGGATCTTGGCTACAAATGCTGCATTGTTCCACCTGGCTGGGAATGCTTCTGGCCATTTTGTTAGTCTGTCCACTATGACTAATATGTATCTATAACCTTGGCATCTGGGCACTGTGACATAATCAATCTGCAAGAATTCAAAGGGAGTGTATGCTAGTTGTTTTCCTCCCATAGCTTTGACCTTGGTGATGGATTGGTTATATTGCATGCAGACTTTGCAATTGTCACACACTCTTTTAACTTCTGTTGTGATGCCCAATGCATCACAGTGTTTTCTTATAATGTCCACTAGAGCTAATATCCCATAATGACCCTTTCTGTGAATTGCTGTGCACAAGGTGTGGTGCAGTAGTTTCAGCAAAAATGGTTTACCACAGCTGGACATCCACACTCCCATCTACTAGATCTGCCCCAAAATGATCTTCCCGATATTTCACTTCATTTTGAGAGTATGCTTCTAGTAGTTGGTCTCTCCCTACTAAGGATAAGTGTAATATTTGCAAAGGTCCAAATCTAGCTCCAAACTTCATGGTAATGTCTGCCCAGCGATTGCCTAACTGTACTGGCCCCACAAGTCTTTGATGTGCTTGACAGTGCATCACAGAAACTTTGGATGGTAACTGGATAGCTTGCTACAATTCATTAATCAGTTTCCAATAGGCTATTGCTTTCCCATTTGATGTTATGAATCCTCTATGTTTCCAGATTTCCCCTCATGCATAACCTACTCCAAACGCATATTTTGAGTCTGTGTATATGTTAACAGATTTTTCCCGTACAATTTGGAGAGTCTTGTCAAGGCTAAGATTTCTACCCCTTGAGCGGAGATCTTT
Source organism: Gracilinanus agilis (assembly GCF_016433145.1). Taxonomy (NCBI): domain Eukaryota; kingdom Metazoa; phylum Chordata; class Mammalia; order Didelphimorphia; family Didelphidae; genus Gracilinanus; species Gracilinanus agilis. Next base: position 3,601 of record NW_025393876.1, read on the forward strand.
GGCTCAAGTGCTGTGAACTATAGAGTTTCTTTTTGAATGGTAACTGCAGCCCCTGTAAAACATTTGCCATCAACCCTGTAACTAGAACCATCACAGAACAAAGTCAGATCTGCATTAACTAGGGGTATGTTTGATAAGTCCTCTCTGGTCTTCTAAGGTGTCACTGCAACTGTGAAGGCTATCCCCTTCCAATGGTAAATCAGGGATAAGTGTTGCAGGATTGATGTCCTCGTAGTGAAGGAAAGTCAGGTTCTCGTTGGTTAGTAATATCATTTGGTACTGGGAAAGACACTGTGAGATAAATGCTTGGATATTTGCATTCCACAGTGTGGTTTCTATTTGATGTGGGGAATACAACCTCAGCTCCCCTCCCAGAACTAGCTTTGAACTCTTCCTAACCATCAGAGCTGCAGTTGTGATTATCTTCAAATAGGAAACCATGCCTTGGATTACATGATCCAATGTGGAACTGTAGAAGGCTATGGGTTTGAGGTTATTGCCAAGATATTGCATGAGAACACCAATGAATAGGTGGAATGGCTTATCATGATTAGGAATGCCTAAAGCTAGAGATGATAGTATAGTATATGTTTTCTGTTAAGCTTCAGTAGCTCTGTGACAGTGTCCCTGGTTAATTCTGTTAATGGTTTAGCTATGAGTGAATAATCTGGTGTCCACTACCTACAGAAACTGGTCATGCCTATTATTGCCCATAGTTGTTTCTTTGTCTTTGGCAAGCTCAACTTTTGTATGTCTGCACCTCTCCTTTGGAATATACTTCTGGTACCATTCTCTAGTATGAATCCCAAATACTCAACCCTAGTCTTAACCCACTGTATTTTATTTCTTGCAATTTTATGCCCTCTTTTACACAACTCTTCTAACAAGTGAATGCTATCCCTTTGGCAAATATCTCTCATTGGTGACATTAGTAGTATGTCATCTACATAATGTACCATCTTGCTGACAGTGAAAGAAATGGATTCTAAGTCCTTTTGCAAGATTTGGCACTATCGACATACCTTTGTGGTAAATGGGACTCCATAGTTGGCTCTTGCCTTTCCATGTAAAAGCAAAAAGCTTCTGGCTGTCTTTGTGCACAGGCACTGAGATCTAAAACAGTGTACCACCTAGCTGAGGCTGGAATTTCAGCTATGATTTCAGATGGACTGGGTACAACCTCATGAGTCTTTTCCACATAGCTGTTGATAGCCCTCAGGTCTTGAACCATTCTCCACTGGGTGTTTCCTTCAGCATCTAGCTTTGTCTTTTTTATTGGCATAATGGGAGTATTGAATTCTGAAAAGCCATGGACTAGTATTCCTTGTTCTAGGAGACTCTGGATTATTGGTCTGATGCCCGCCACTGCCTATTTGCTAAGCTTGATTTGAGGTATCCTACGTGGTATTCCTCCTTTCACTCTGATCTTTACAGGTTTGGTTGACAGGATTCTTCCTACATCTGTAGATTTGGTAGCCTGATGTCTTTTGGGATAGTATCAGGAACCTTGTAGATGTTATCTTGTTCTATTGTTAGTACATCAGAATCCCTTTCCAATCTGTCCAAGCAGAGGATTGGATGGTGTTTTAATGACCTCTTGGGAAGATGTAAATAGATTTCACCATTTGGTTCACAATAAATGATTGTAGATAATTTGCATAGGATGTACCTCCCAAGCAGATTGTTTGGACATGATGGAAGCAAGAGGAATGAGTGATCAAACTGAATGGGTCCCAATTTCACCATTTTCGGTTTAAATTTTGGTGCTAATTGTGAGATTCCAGCAGCTCCTCTTACTTGTACATTCCCTTGCATTTCACAATCCCTTGGCAAATGTTGGAGTATGCTGCACTCTGCCCCCATGTCTACCAAGCCCTGAATTATTTTTCCCATTAATTTCAATATCAGTTGTTGGTTCACTAATGGTATTATTTTTGTACAAAGGAAGCAACTGGTTTAGTTGTTTTTGTGGCTTAAGATCAGTGGTATCAGATTCCAATGTCAGTATATTATATGGTTTATGGTAATCCAATATGGCTGCCTCCACTGTCATGGCTGCCCATGAACAGGGCACTTGAACATTCTGCTGGTGGATAGAAGGGGGATTACCAGTAGTCCAGTTCCTCTTGGGGGCGGGACAATTGAGCAAAAACGGAGTGAGAAGAGCCAGAGACCCAGTAGGTTTGCAGTGGCTGATCTGAAGTGCCATCTGCTGATTTTAATTTTTATATCATTTTTCTCAAGATTACATCATTGTTGGCATGAATTCCATTCCTACCATATATCTTATCTTTGTAAACAATGTGTTAGGTGTGTTTGACGTATCTCTTGGGCTACAGTGGTGGGAACATACCCCTTTTCATGGGAAACAATTTCTTCGTATTTCATTCATTGTTCTTTTATATTAAATTACTGTACCAAATCAGATCTGGGAGGTGGGAAACTTGGAGACTATTCTGGCCTGTTCTTGCAGGCACCTGTGTATGGGAATCTGAGTTAGAGATTTAAAATCTTTAACATTAACTCACTATATGCTGGTTTGTTGCGAAGTGACTTCTAGGGGAAGTTTCTGTATTATGGGGGTTTATTTAGGGGTTTATTTTGGGATAGTGTATAGTCTGTGACTGTGGTTATTCTTGCCATGAACTTGTATTGTTCTTCTGTGTTTTCCAGGGGCTGAATAAGGATACTGATTGCAATAGTTTCAGTAAAAGGGAATGCTAGTGAGAAAAAAGTCACATAGGGGAAATTGAGTGAGAAATATCCATCCTTTTGACGCCTGCTTTGCTGGTTTGTCAGAACTCATGTGGGGCTGTGTGAACATCATGAACTTTGATGGCCTCCTGCAACATTCTAACCCTGTCCCTTCCCCCAGCTCATGTGTCTCCCTGGCAACTATGCCTGGCTTAGAATTTTCAGGGACAGCTCTGCTTGGGCAAAATGGCTGACCTGAAAAGTCAGTTATGGCCTGATCTTTTATTTTCAAAGCTAGAGGCTTATGAGAGTTCCCTTTTACAGCTTCAGGGTGAGTGTTTGATATGATATCTTTTCCTTTCACTATGCCAGGGTGTCTCTCCTCTAACTTTGGGCATGTTTGATGGTAATCTTTGTCCCAAGTGAACTTAGTTTTCTCCATTGGTCCCTCAGAATTCTCAAGCAAGCTAGTGGGATCTGATGTAAGAGCTTCTATGTTTGGAAACTGTTTGGCTTCATTTTCATTTTCTGTATGATTTTCAGGTTGAAATTCCCTAGCCTCGGGGTTAAGAATTGATCTTTGTTACAGTTCCTGGCTGGGGTGGGTAAAAAGTCTGCCGTTTTTGTTAGGTCTTTTTCTTGGCTACATTGTACTTTGAGTGGAGTGAATTTAAGAAATGTTTCTTTTCCCTTTCTTGTAGAACACTGCCCCCTGGACTAGGATAGATATGGCTTTTCTCTTTTGCCAATATGTTCCCCTCTGTGTTTTTCTTTATTCAGAATAGGCTTTTGACTCCTATCTGATATAAAGTCTTTTCCCAAAACAGGTATTTCTATTTGGCTGGCTAGGTTTAAGCTTTCCTTGCTTCTGATCAGACCCTTGCCTTTGTCTCACGTTCCCATCTTGTAATGGAGCATGTGCTGATTCAGTGTTCCCCACAAGAGTATGTCCATCCCCAAGGATTCCTCTCTTCATTTGAGCTATTTCTTTGTACATTTCTAAGTCCTCGGCAGTTTTTTGTCTGTTTATGTTTTCAAATACTGTGTATTGATTATCATCATTATCAGTGCCTAACCATAGTACTGTAGCCTCATTTTCTGTTTTGCCTCTATCTTCATTGAGCTCAGTGCTCTCTCTTTATAGCACCCATCTCTGAACTGGATAAATTATTTTCCTGGCTTCATTGATGTCTTGGTCTCACTCCCATCTTGAGGTAGCTTTGCATATCCTCAAGTGAGGGAGGTTTCGAATTTGCTTTGCAATCATGTTTACAACATTGATGTTCTTTGTCTTCTTTTTGTTGTGACATTTCCCTGTTTACTGTTGTAAAACATTCTCTGTGAGTCTCTGCCTGTCTTGTTGTTTTTCAATTTGTTTCTTAAATTTTTTTTGTCAATTTGTTTCTTAAATCTACATTGCCAGGTCAAATGACCTGGTTTTTGGCATAGGTAGCACTGTGGTACCTTGCTATAGGTTTTCTTAGGTCTGGAATAGGACTCTGTCTGCTTGTAGGTTTGACTTCTTGCTGTCTGCAAAACTAAATTTTTAATCTCCTCTCTTTATTTGTCCTTTTTCATCTCTTTCAAGTGCCTCTTCAGCTCAGCTATTAATCTATCCTTCTCTGAATCTGGCTCAGTTCTTGCTTTTTGTTCTTCGTTCTTAGAGCCATGTATCCAAGTTGCATGTTGCCTTAATTCTTCCACTGTTAGGGTTTCCCACTGAGGACAATTCTGTTTAAATTAGATTTGAATGGGTATGGTGGTCCCCTTTATGAATTGCCTCCTTATGTGTGGTAGGGATTCTGCAATCTGATCTTTACGGAAACCCAAAAAATTCTCAGCCCCTTCAATAAGTCTGTCGAGAAAAAGACTGGGGTGTCTGTCCTCGACCTGCCTCAGTTTCTCATACTTATTCCATGCATTGTGTCATTTTGCATGGATTTTGAGACCTTCTAAGAGGTCTGTTCTATACTGAAGCAGGTATCTCATGTTGGTTTGAGAGGAAATATCGAGGTCTTGGTGGTTTAATGGTCAAGAAGCGAGATTCTTATTGCTTCTAGTTTCTTCTAGAAACCTAGCTTTCTCAGAGGGGATGTAAAATTCATCCAAAAAAAAATTCAACGTCAGAAAAACTGGGGTTAAACAAATCAAAGGTCCTTTTGTAATTCTTTTGCAGACTTGTATGGGGACAGGAACTATTTGGAGAATCTTTTCCTAAGGACTTCCAGGTCCTGGGCCATGAAAGCTTTATAAGTTTTCATCCGTACCAATTCTCCATGTGTTCTAAACTGAGCCTGATCGATAATGGGGTATAAAGATACTGTGGTAGGACCTACTGCTCTTTTCTCAGTTTGATTGCTGCTGGCCTGTTTGTCATTGTTGGGTTGGGTAGGATTTCCTGTAGTCAAAGGGTTAGCTGCACTTGTGGCAATTGGGCTGTGTGCCTTTTCTATTGTCTCAAGCTGTAATATTGTATGGGAGTCTAAAGTCTGTCCCTCTCTTATTTTCCTATTGATCTCAATCATTTGTTTCATTTGCTCCTTCATAACCTGCAGCAGCTCCTCATTTGTGTTCTTTCTAGTCCCCCATAAGAGTTCTGTTGTCTTTTTGAGACCCCAAATTCCCTGGATTATTGTGATTATCATAGCAAATATTGTAGGCGGGTATGACATGAATTCTGCCATGGTCAAAGCTAAATATAGGAATCATATATTGTCAGGAGTTTCAGGCAGTATTCAGGAATTACATAGAACCAAAGGTTGAAAATTCCTTGTGTTGCCGAATAAACATGGATGAGGTGGTAAAGATAAAGGTGACTCATGCTATCCCTATGGTTCCTATACCCCTCAGGTATCAGGTTCCCTCCTTGCTGGCTCACCAAAAATTGTTAAAAAAAGATGATGGAGAAACACAGATCTTTGTAGTATTGATAACAGAAGGACTATACCTCTCCCAGCCTGACAGGCTCTATTGGACTGAGTCTGCCAGTCTGTCTCCTTTTTTTTTTTTTTTTTAAACCCTTTTACTTCGGTGTATTGTCTCATAGGTGGAAGAATGGTAAGGGTGGGCAATGGGGGTCAAGTGACTTGCCCAGGGTCACACAGCTGGGAAGTGGCTGAGGCCAGGTTTGAACCTAGGACCTCCTGTCTCTAGGCCTGACTCTCACTCCACTGAGCTACTCAGCTGCCCCTAGTCTGTCTCCTTTTAACAGTTGCCCAAGCAAGTAGCCAATGAGGAGTTGTGTGTGTTATCAACTTCTCTAGTTCCTTAGCCTGGGGTTGGTTTGGTTGTTGATGTGGGCTAATACTAGTACGCTGGTTGGATAATGCTATGAATCTGACTGCATGAATAAATTTCCCTTCCTAATGGCTTTAGATGTTTTACCAGTGGCTTTAGATGTTTTACCAATCAGGAAGATACTCCAAATGTTGACTTGAACTTAAACAACAGTATTTAATTCTTGC
>NW_025393877.1:0-5244 GCF_016433145.1 Gracilinanus agilis
GTGGCTGACTCATGGGTCTCGCGGTTGTATCCGGCTGGATCCGGATATCTGGCGCTCAACGCGGGGCACGACGAACACAGCTTACCGGACGACTGAGAAGCAGATCCCGCAGCCGCGGACAAAAGCAGGGTAGAGGCTGAACAGACAGCCTTGAGGCAGGGTAAGTCGTCCCATCCCCCATAGGCAATCAGGCTGGAATTTGGAGTGAATACCCCAGAATGAGTGTGTGTGTGACTGGTATGACAAGGGTTTCAGTACTCTGAACGTTCCCTTGATCTGTTTATCCGTTTCCATACCTCCGTGAGGAGATTGGCGAGAACGTGGGGAAGTGATTGTTAGGACAGCGTGAATGAAAAATGGGGAAAACACTCTCAAAGGAAGCCCTATATGTTAAGGAACTTAAAAATAGCCTCAGGGAGAGAGGCATTGGGGTAAAAAAGAAAAATTTGTTTAAGACCACCGGATCCTTTTGAGAGGACTTCGGGGGGGAAAAGGGGATGGAGCCCTGAGCAAGCTCCCACCCCTACTCAAAAATTAAGCATTAGGGCACTGGGCCCTTCTTAGAAGGACACCAGGAAAAGCGTATTTTTCTCTAGGACTAAACGGCAAATTTAAAAGTGACCAGAAATTTTCCTCTCTGCCCCCCTTTTTAGAAGCGGCTGGCTACTTTGCTTCAGCTAGAAAAACCAGTTTTGTCATAGTTTTTTTCTTTCTCCCTTGAAAGGAGTCCAATTGGTGATGGCCACAGACAATGTAAAAAGTTTTAGCAATTTTCACTTAGCTATATCAATCTTTCCAGCAATGTGGCATACCTGGAATTATTCAGGCAGGTATCAGAATCCCACTTCACAGAAAAGTGAAGAAGCAAAAGTGTATTTATTTTAGGATACTTATTGAAGCATGAAGAAAGGTAATTAAGAAACAAAATTCATCATATGTCAGCCAGCTCCTTCTTAAGAATTAACCCTTTTCTGACTCATTCTTTTTCACAGAATTCTTTAGTCATGGAGATATGAATTGTAACAATTGATCTTTTGCCAGGATGAAAAGAAAAATCTAGCTTATATAATTTATGTTTTATATTTGTCAGAGTGTGTGTGATATGCCCGGGAAATGTGTCCATGATTAGTCTGTGTGTTATATGTTGTTTGTCTGTGATCACAATGGGAGGGTTACAGGTTGGGAAAAATAAATCTCTCTCTCTTCTTCATTCATTCCGGAGGAATGGGGAAGACAGACGGAGGTGTTAGAGAAATTCAGAAAATAACATTGTAATTTCTGAATGTCTTTAACTCTAAGATAATTTAATTGGTTAAAAGAAATCTTATTCTCTGCTCTTATTAAGGCAAGAGTTAAACAAACTAATCTGTCAAACATTTCCCCTTCCATTTCTCACTGGCCATGAGAAAGGGAACATGGAAATCAAAAGACAGAAAAAGGGACAAATTTGATCCCATCACCAAATTCTATCAACAGGTTAAGTACTGAGACATATATCTAATGAAAATTACAAAAGATTCTAAAATGCAATCTAAGAAAAACTTATTGAGAGAGAAAGCAATGATTCTTAGTTGTGTACAGAAGTATAGAAGTGCAACTTAACTTTCCTAGCTAGCAAAAAATAAATAAAAACCATCAGTCTTGCTCAGTGCTTAACCCAGAGTGAAAAAGCTTCTTTAAACAACCATGAGTTCAACCTAACATTAATCAAACTGATGTTAGTGAAAAATTTAACTTAAAGATTATTAGAACAATGCAATTGGCTTACATTTCAAAATTAGATCCCTTTAGACAGAGACTGGTCCATGAGAAAATTATTTGTTGAGAGCGAATCATTCACGCCGCCCCAGTTCAGCAGGAAGTAGCTATGAGAAGCTAAAAATCGTCGCCCATTCTCCCCCAAACTCATGGACCTTTCTCTACCCATTAGAGTATATATTTGCTAAGGAACTAAATAGGTACTGATGGTATTGTGTAAATTCATTGACTACTAGTTAAAAATGGAATTTCTGTTAAATTTAAGAATGCACAAAACTTATATTGAAAAGCAATCTATTAGGATTTGCAGTGTAGGAATGATCAGACTTACCAAAAATGCTTATCGAACTGAATTTAGGGAAAACATATGAACATGTAAAATTGTTACTCTAAGATCTGTACCATCATATTAAGTAATAGGTAAAAATATAATTAACATTAGGGTTTCAAATTTTGGTAATTCAAAAATAATATTTTTGCATTAGGAATCTAGTATATTATGAATATAAAAAATTTGGACAGCATTGTAATTTATTAGGATATAAAATTATTTTAAAAACATGTGCAATGTATTAGAAGAAATTCATGATCTAAGGAATAACATGCAATTTGTTTAAAGAAAAAAATATTATTATGGGTAAGAATAAACATGTAGAATAGCTTCATGTGAACAGACTCAGAGAGGTACAGTGACCAATCAAGTGTGACTTGCCAGCTTAGCTCTGTAAAGTGAAAAAATGAACCAGAAGCTAATAGCAACTTTATAACATCAATAATGATTGTGCAAAAATTCAGGTTTCCCTAATTCACCACAATTGGAGCATAAATTTAAAATAAAAAGGGAAACTGCAGATATCATAGAGAATAAAAGACAGTTAATACAAAGGAAATATGGTTTGGAAATTTATAAAGCAAATAACATATACTGTGACAACTTAAAATTAAGCCTTAAGACAAAAGGGAGATTTTACTCCACAATTAGAAGTATTGCTAATGATTTTTGAACTTGGGATATTTCAAATGAGATGTTCTTTTAATATATGTGCTGTCAGAACTAGCAGCAAGTAATCATGATACACAAGAAGTTTTTAAAGTGGTTAATCTATGCATGGGTTTTAATAATACAGGTTCTAAGAATTTGGTAATTTTCAAAAGATGGAGTTTCTAATGGATAAATAAATAATAGGTGTGAATTCTAGTGCAAAATAGACACAAAAAATGATGAATCAGAATAATCTTGATGGTATTTGATCAGCTATGTAGCAATGTTTTAAAGTAAAAGGAAACTAAACTGGAGATTCTATTATATTCTGTTTTAAAGAGAAGTTTGAAAGGAATAAGAGTAAATGCTTTGAAATTCATTTTGTTTATATACTGAAAGATTGCTAAAGGATTTAAAGTTATTTGTAAGTTATGGAGTTCAAACTAATATCTGTTTCAGGAGATAATACAGCCCTGTTTTATATTTACTATGAAGCTACTCAATCCAGCACTCCTGTTCCTTAATTCAGGTTTTGTGACTAAAGTGTGAGATGTTAATTATTACCAAAATATGTAAGAATAACTGAGTGATCAGTCTTGTAGGGATATGAGGAAATGTTTTCCCTGTTTGTTTTTTGTGACAAGTCCCATAATCAGCACATGAGGCAAATTATACAATTAAAGTTTCCATTTCCCCAAACAACCTATTAGGTAGATAATTGGAAATTATCAAATTGTTAGGGAACATGCTTTGAGAAGTAGATGAAGTTAGTGATAGATGACTTGTAGCTTGCAGCTTTAGTTTACCACAATTGAAGTATTAGATCTTGAGCTTGGAAATATAACCCGAAACTTTCTGGATTTCCTCCAGAATCTGGGAGATAAAGAAATTTATTTGTAAAATAATAATTCAAGTATTTATAGATGTCCTATTAATGTGAGCTTTGCAAAAGGATATTTTGTAACAGAAACATCACTTGTCAACTCTGCAAACAACTTAGGAATCAAACTTCCTAGAAGGATCAATTCTTATCCAAGAATGATTTCTGGAGATGAAGTATGTTGGCAAAGATACCCAAATGTTAAGGTTTAATATCAGTTTCTCTTGTACTAAATTTTCTTGTGTTACTCTTTTGCCTGAACCCCATCTAGGGATTAACCCCCGTGACCTTCTCCCCGGCCACCTATGACAAATGGACGTCACCCACGTCCCTTCTTTCGCTAAACTCAAGTATATCCATGTTTCCATCGACATGTTTAGCGGTTTTCTTTTTGTATCTGCACAGCCCGGCGAAGCCACCAGGCATGTTATCAAGCATATGTTCCTTGCTATGTCCATGATAGGAAAGCCCCTCTCCCTCAAAACAGGTAATGGCCCCGGCTATACCAGCCAGGCCTTTAAACTATTCTGTTCTCAGTTAGGCATAAAGCATGTTACAGGAATCCCCTACAACCCACAAGGACAAGGCATTGTTGAACGAGCAAATCAAACCCTTAAGAACACCCTTTTTAAACTCAAGTCCCAAGAAACCCTTTACCCATTGTGTGGCAATCAGACCCTGCTTCTTGCACATGCCCTTTTTGTTCTTAACTTCCTCACACTGGATGCGGAGGGGCGTTCCGAGGTCTCGACCTCCTTTTTTTGAAAGAGGGCGGACTATGCGCAGCCCTGAAAGAAGAATGTTGTTTTTACGCAGACCACACTGGCATTGTAAGGGAATCTATGGCAAAATTACGAGAACGCCTTGCCCTAAGAAAAAGGGAGGCTGAGGCTCGGGAAGGATGGTTTAACAATCTCCTAAAAGGTTCCCCCTGGCTTTCTACCCTGATCCCCACCATTTTAGCCCCCTTTTTATCTTCCTTCTAGTTCTCACCTTTGGCCCTTGGGCTTTCCAACGTCTGACCGGATTTATCAAAACAAGAATTGACTCAGCCCTCACTAAGTACCCTATGGTCCAATACCATTGCATAGAAATAACAGACACTGAACGGCCACACACCTTGCCTGACAGTGACCGTCTTCGTTTCACCAGCAGGGTGGTGACCCAATGACGGGATTAGCACAGGTCCTTGACCCTTGATGGTCAAGTAACTCCCCCTGTGTAGCCTAAGACAGGGGCCGTCACTGCGGTCCTGGCAAAATCGCCTCTTTAAAAGAAAAGAAAGGGGGAATTGTCAGAGACCAAGGATCGAAACCTAAAAACCATAGAGACCATAGAAACAAAACTTAGTGAAGGGTTTCCCAAGAAATGAAACTTATGTTAGGAATAGAAACTTATCCAGCTTCATCCGGGATAGGCGTGGCGAGACCAATGGCCTGAAACCATTGGAAAATTCCTTACCCCAGCCCTAGAAGCATATAAACCCACTCCCTGCACACAATAAACGAGCCTTGTCACAATTAAGACTGATTTGTCTTTATTGCGCCTCGGTCTCCCCTCTCTCCCCCTATGGTTCTTCCAGGTGGCTGACTCATGGGTCTCGCGGTTGTATCCGGCTGGATCC
>NW_025393878.1:0-13205 GCF_016433145.1 Gracilinanus agilis
AGAGAGAGAGAGAGAGAGAGAGAGAGAGAGAGAGAGAGAGAGAGAGAAAGCAAGCAAGCCTGGTCAAAAGGCTTGAGCATGAGTTGAGAAGTAGAGATGATCCTAAAAAGAAAATCAAGAAGGTATACAAGATTAGGTAGTATTGCCAAATGAAAAAAATAATGCCATGGATTCACAGAGATCACAGGATGAAAGGAAGAAATTTCAGAAGGTTCTATGGAGAATAAAATTCATAAAAGTATGAATTAGGAATGAATTTGTCAGAAATTAGACTTATCCATGCATAACAAAAGCACAACTAGCAGAATAGGAAAAAATTGAATAGATTGTAGAGGATTTTTTAATGAAAACTATTAGCTAGCTAAAAATACATCTGGACCACAAAAATACTGAAGTAGAGAACACCTGGCAGAAAAAGAGTAAAAATCAAACATAAAAACAGACATGAATTCTCCAAATTACAGTGTGACAGATCTTTTAGAAAGTATGTACAGTGGTAATTTTAGGATCATAAGTGATTCAGAAGGACATGGCAAAAAATACTGAATATAGGGGGCAGCTGGGTAGCTCAGTGGATTGAGAGCCAGGCCTAGAGACAAGAGGTCCTAGGTTCAAATCCGGCCTCAGACACTTCCCAGCTGTGTGACCCTGGGCAAGTCACTTGACCCCCATTGCCTACCCTTACCAATCTTCCACCTATAAGTCAATACACAGAAGTTAAGGGTTTAAAAAATTTTAAAAAAATACTGAATATAGTAATGAAGATTATAATAAGGAAAGATGTCCAGAAAGTCTAAATATACATAGTAAAAAGTTTTTTAATTGAGAGAATTCATAAATTGCTGCTAGAAAAAGAATAACACACACAAACCACACTTCGAACTGCAACATATAAACTAGTTAGATTTAATAAATTCCATATAAAGTGATTATATTTTTAGGAAGCCAGGAACAAAAGACCTTTAAATATTAAGGAAAAGTAATTTGAATAATTAAGGATTATTCCTCAGTGATGAGGAGAAAAGAGAAAGAAACATTATATCTCACAAAACAAAAATACTCAAACTACAATTAGGTCCAGATTTTAAAAGGAGGGAGGTAGCAGGCTGAATCTTATTTAAGAAATTGTTCAACACTTTCTATTTTTTAAATGTTATATATCACACAGTCTCACCTTTTTAATAGTAATATTTTTGTGTTTTTGCTGCATAACAAACACTATGAACTCAGATTAATCATAGGACTCAAACAACAATGAAAAAATGCATGTTAGTGTAACTTGGCTTCAGAATTTTGCCAAAGAGAACTAGTCTACAAAGTATTATGAAAAGATATAATCTAGAAAAAGTCTAAAAATATAATAGATCTGACCAATGAATAGTGATGGATTTTAGTTGTACAATTCAGATGATTTGTTAGTAGCTAAAATATTATAGGCCTCATGAAAGACATCTTGTTCATTATGTAGATTCTCCAAGGATTTACATAGTTATGAGTAACATAGGATGTGATGATATGGATAGGTATTGGTCTGCACTAATGAAGGGTGTAACCACATTAAGAGAGTATAGCTCTGAACTATACGTTGTAATGGGAAAAAAGAAATGAAATTAAATTCCCAAAATTCAAGTCATAATGTATCATATTAGGTTAAAGCTGACAAATTTTAAAAATTAATTTTAAAATGAAAATCTGCCTTCTCTTTTCTTAAATCTCTTCCTCCCTCATTATAAAATAAGAATAATAGTCCATCACTTATATTCATATTATCAAGCAAACTAAATTTCCTTTTGGGCCATACCTTCATAATTCTCTCCCTTTATGTGTTTATATATACATACATATGTATATATATACATATATGTATGTGTGTATATGTATATATGTGCATATGCACATGAAGAAGAGAGCAAGAAGAGAAGTGATTTCTGACTTTAAATAATCTATTAAGCTCTTGTGTTCATTGACTAATCCTCTAAAAAGCAATACTCCTATCAGAGACTTGAGAGTTCATAGCAGTGATGATGAACCTATGGCATGGGTACCAAAGATGGCATGCAGAACACTCTCCTTGAACACATGGCTACTGCCCCATCACTCCAGTTCATTACTCCACTGTGCCTGATGACATTTTTTTCACATTACCTGTCCTTCCACCCAGCAGCCCAATGGGAGAGTACAGGGGCAAATGTGAGCAGCTCACAGGTGGCAGAACTAGAGGGGTGCAGAGCACTCTGGCCATTCCCCTCCCTCTCTCTATACTTGCTGAGGACATTTCTCACTTCACCCATGCCTCCACCCAGCAGCTCAATGGGAGCAATTTCTCCCTCCCCTGTGTTAGGAAAATGGGGAGCAGGGCTTGCCCAGCATTAGGTGAGAAAGAAGGATATGGCAAAATGTTTCTGGGGGGTCAGACATGGCCCTTGGTCTGGGTGGGGTGAGGGCAGGGTCCAAGTCAGATCTCTGGGGAAGGAAAGATTTTAAAACCAATCAAGAGTTAGAAAAAATTACAAAATGTAAAATAAATAATTTTGATTATACTAAATTAAAAAGGTTTTGTACGAACAAAAACAATGCAACCAAAATCAGAAGGGAAACAACAAACTGGGAAAAATCTTTATAACAAAAACTCTGACAGGGATCTAATTACTCAAATATACAAGGAGCTAAATCAATTGTATAAAAAATCAAGCCATTCCCCAATTGATAAATGGGCAAGTGACATGAATAGGCAATTTTCAGATAAAGAAATCAAAAGTATCAATAAGCACATGAGAAAGTGTTCTAAATCTCTAATAATTAGAGAAATGCAAATGGAAACAACTCTGAGTTTCCACCTCACACCTAGCAGATTGGCTAAAATGATAACAGGGGAGAGGGAATGTTGAAGGGGATGTGGCCAAATTGAGACATTAATGCACTGCTGGTGGAGTTGTGAACTGATCCAACCATTCTGGATGGCAATTTGGAACTATGCCCAAAGAGTGCTAAAAGAATGCCTGTCCTTTGATCCAGCTATAGCATTGCTGGGTTTGTACCCCAAAGAGATCATAGATAAACAGACTTGTACAAAAATATTTATAGCTGCGCTCTTTGTGATGGCAAAAAACTGGAAAGCAAGGGTATGCCCTTCAATTGTGGAATGGCGGAACAAATTGTGATATATGCTGGTGATGGAATATCACTGTGATCAAAGGAATAATGAACTGGAGGAATTCCATGTGAACTGGAAAAACTTCTAGGAATTGACACAGAGTGAAAGGAGCAGAGCCAGAAGAACAATGTACACAGAGACTGATGCACTGTGGTAAAATCAAATGTAATGAACTTCTGTACTAGCAGCAATGCAATGACCCAAGACAATTCTGAAGGATTTATGGAAAAGAACGCTACCCACATTCAGAGGAAGAACTACAGGAGAGGAAACACAGAAGAAAAACAACTGCTTGAACACTTGGGTTGATGATGAGGACATGATTGGGGATGTAGGCCAGAAAGGACCACACCAAAGCAACTATCAGTAATATGTAAATAAGTCTTGACTGACCACACATGTTAAAACCCGGGGAAATGAGAGTTAGTTATGGGGGGGGGGGGAGAGTTTGAGGGGGTGAAGGGTAAAGTAAAAAGATGGATTATGTAATCATGGAAAATTTTTCTAAAAATAAAAAAAACAATTAAAAAAAAAGTAAAGGTTCTCCATCACTGGTTTATAGGAACCAATAAGAATTTCAGTTGTATATGACTTTTCTTAAGAGGCTAAAAAATCATGTTTCTTAAAAAATATCCTGGGCACAGTAATAGTACTTTGTGGGGAAGTTATTTCACCAGAACAGATCCTACAGGATCTATCATCATATATGATTGATATTTCTGAGAGCATTTCAGTATTTAAGTACTTATATGTATTATAAATACATTTCTGAAATATATCCCTCTCTCATTTTTCTATGTTTCTTAACATCAATAATTAATATATATTCTATAGACAGAGATATTATATAATGTTTTCTCTAAATTATATATCTGTTGCATACATATGTGAAATATTATGTGTATATATTTATACATTGGGCTATATGTACAATGTTGTATGTTATATGAAATTATATTACAAATATTATTATATTATAGTCTATGTTTTCTGGAGATAATTGAAAGTCAGCAAAAGCATCCATCAAAAGATAAACCAGATAAAGCAAAGGAAGAGAGCATTACAGAGGCTGGGAACAATGAGAAAGGGGCATAAGCCACAGTGAATATTGTGAATGTTTTCCTCATATGCAATAGAATGGGCTATCAAAATGATGCTTGGGTACTACATGTGAAGTTATATGTCTTTCACAGGGAATGACTTAGAGATTCTTCAGAGAAGATTTCCAAAATTCTATTTTGACCCACATAAAAATAAAAAAAGAGTTAAAAAGAGGCTGCAAGCTCTATAATCCTTCATTTCAAGACATGGAATTTCTTCTTGCTGAATTCTATTCCCCCAGTGAGAAGGATAAATTTATTACTGAGACTAGGACAAATCCCAATCTGCCTTCATGGCTAACAGAATATAGAGATTTGGAGCTTAGTTCTCCAGCAAATATTAACTATCTGTTCTGATTTAGGGAATGATCTGTTGGAGGCAATGATATTACATTCTAAATGTCCTAACCAATGGTCCAAATTTGAAAAATTGACAGAATGGGTAAATAAACATCCTAGTATCTACCTAGACTGCCTTGAAGAAGCTGCTGAAACAACACTTGGGTTATGTGATGGTCAATCTGAAGACATAGTCCAGCACATAAGGAGACAGTTTGTGAAGGGTTGTGCTGTCCCTATTCAAATGTATTTTTGTTTACATTGCCCAAAATGGGAACAACTATTCATTGAGGACATGAGGCAGACAGCTTCTTATGTCTACGATTCAAAAGTCATTAAGCCATCTAAGTTTACTGATAATGATAAGGACTCTGTGATAGCCAAATTACAGAAAGCTAAAAGAGGCTAGAAAGCAAAAGGAGGTTGAAGAGATCAAAAAACCTCACTTTACAAACCCAAAGATCACAGAGCAGGTCTAGATACAACGACGACAACAACAACAACAACAACTAAACAACAACAACAAACTACTACTACTACTACTACTACTACTACTACTACTACTACTACTACTACTACTACTACTACTACTCTAGTCACAATTGTTTTTTGTGTGGTTGGTCAGGTCATCTAATAAGAACACGTAGATAAAGGGCACAAATTAATTTTAATAAGCCTTCTACTTCTGCAAACAGCAATAGAATGAATAATAACAAATGGCAGAATAATAGAAACACCAACACAAATGAACATAACAAGTGCTGTGACCATTACTGCACGAATGCAGAAACTTCGAGCCTTGCAAAGATGGAATGTTATCTATCACAGGGAGGAAGGCCAAAAGCTTTATTATGAACCACAGATGAATTATTATCACTGCAAAAAGGAAAAAAGAAAGATGAGGAAATACTGCTGGATATAATAAGAAATAATGGACTAGGTACAAAAGATGATCAAATTTTGCTATTAGGAATTACTGGGGATGAGGCTGCAGAAGATAGTCAAATGAAAATAGACATTCTTGAGATGAGAGAAAGAATCTATAGGAAAATAGATAAATTCAACAAAGTTAGTCAAAGCTTATGTTCATTGCAAGCATGTATGTACCTGAGGTTATAAGACTTTAATGGAGAAAATACTGGTCAAGGCATTGATTTGCATGAGCCAGATCAAAGAATCATGTCATCATCACTGCTTCAAAGCCTATTCCAAGCTTACTTACATTAGAAGACTTGGATAGAGAATCAAACTGTAACCTAATAAGGTCAATGAATATCACTCAAAGCTTGAAGCAGCTTCCCATGGATGAAATACCTAGTAAACAAACAGTAAAATTACGCACACCTGACAAAGATGGAATGCTCAGAGAGCAGCACAGTAGTTTATCAAGGGGAAAAAGGAATTACCAACATAGAATACAGCTATAACAGGGGAGAAAAATCAAATCTAAATACGACAACAAAAGAATTCCATCCTAAAACACCAGTTGAATCAGCAAATGATCTCTGTGATGAGCTTGGGAAGAGTAATCATGTCTTAGTCTTAATTTTAGATCAGGTAGATGAGAGAGAAGAATAGCAGTGTAAGGGTGCTATCTACACCATCCCAGATAATATCCCTGAAGCTATTTGGTCAAAGAACTCCATGGAAGTTGGGAGAATTCTTTCTGCTGAACCTGTCTAGATCGAGGTCAAGGAGGGTGTTCCACCTAAAATCCTTCAATTTAAATTGAGTAAAGAAGCTATGGAAGGAGTAAGACCTATCATACAAAGTCTCCTGGACCAGGGTACTCTGACTTATGGTTTCTCAGAATACAACACTCCCATAATACCTATTAAGAAAGCAAAACCTGATGCCAATGGAAAAACACAGTGGAGACTATTCCAGGATCTGAGGGCTGTCAACAACTTTGTAAAAAAGAGTCATGCAGTGGTACCAAGTCCTACCAACATAATTGCAGAGATGCCAAGCACAGTAGCATGGTTCATGGTCATGGAACTCTGTTCAGCGTATTTTACCATACTTCTGCACAGAGATAGCCAGAAGCTGTTCTTCTCCTGGGAAGGGAAACAAATCTTATGGAGGCATCTTCCACAGGGTTTTTCAGAGCCAGCTATGATATTCCATCAGATCTTGCAGAAAGACCTTGAATCAATTACCTTTACCCACAGCAAACTAATTCACTATGTGGACAATTTGCTCCTAATGTCACCAACAGCTAAAATATGCCAGAGACAGTGCACACTTGCTAAGAGAACTGTGCAAGCTTGACCACAAAGTATACAGATCAAAGCTGCAATGGGTACTTTATAGAGTTGAGTATTTAGGATTTATCATAGAGAAAGGCTCAAGGAAAATCTCCCAGAAGAGAATACCTGATATATAGAAGCTAAGCATGCCAAAGACCAAAAAAATACCAAAAACAAAAACAAAAAAACACAACTCCGTGCTATAATAGGAATAACTAGCTACTGTTGACAATGGGTCCCAGGGTTTAGTTTAATTGCAAAACCTTTGACTGAACTTACTATATCCATTGTCACAGAACCATTAAAGCTAACGAAAGAGCACAAGCATGCTATGGAGAAACTCAAGGCTGTGATTTTGTGAAGCCCAGCCTTGGGCATTCTGAACCATGACAAACCATTTCACCTGTTTGTTCATGAAGACAAAGATATAGCTTCTACCGTTGTAATGCAAACTCTGGGAGACAAATTAAAGCCAGTAGCTTAATATAGTTCCACCATGGACCCTGTAATCTGTAGAACGCCTGCATGTCTTAAAGTGATAGCAGCAGTGGCTCTGATGATTAGAAAATCCTCAGACCTGGTATTAGGAAGATATCTTAGAGTGTATTCCTCACATCAAATTGAAACCACATTGAGGAATACAAATCTGCAAGTTATTACATCTCAGACACTGTCACAATATCAAGCTGTGTTGCTAGGGAATGAGAATCTATCATTTAATCACTGGTGCAAGAATCCCAACCCAGCTACCTTAATGTCAGATCTACCATTACAAGGTGAATGCATCCATAGCTGTGATGACACTCTACAGATAGTGCAGAAAACCAGAGAGGATTTAACTGATATTCCTCTGGATAATTCGGACATGATACTGTTTACCGATGGATCTTCATATGTAGTAGATGGCAATAGGTACATGGGCAGTTGTGACAATGCAAGATAAGACACTTTAGTATGCAGCATTAGCATCTAACATTAGTGTTCAAGGGGTAGAGAGCTTAAGCCTCACAAAGGCTCTCCAATTAGCAAAAGACAAGTCAGTTACCATTTACACAGACTCTAAATATGCTTTTGGAGTAGTTCATAGCACAGGAGAAATATGGAGACACTGTGGATTTAAAAGAAGCAGTGAAAAGCAGATAGCATATGGAAAATTGATTAGTGATGTCCTGGATGCTATCCAATTACTTAAACAAGTGGCAATTGTTCATTGCGGAAGTCATAGTACACTTGTAGATACAGTGTCACTAGGCAATCATAGGGAGGATGTTAAAGCCACATTTGGAGCAAGATATGGACTATCTTACATCCTAAGCTTGTCTTTGGTAGAAGAAACAGATTTGCAAAATGCTTATTCACAAAAGGAAGTGGAGGAATGGAAGAAAAAACTTGGTGCCCAATTGGTGAATGACATTTGGATATTATCACCTGGAAAGCCCATATTGCTGAAATCTCTGTACTACATACTCTGCAATGTTATACATCAACAAGGTCACTATAGTGCACATGGGATAATGGATTCCATCTGATACCACTGGATAGCTAAAAACATTACAACTCATGCAATAAGAGTGTGCGAGAAATGTAAATTTTTCTTGCAATTCAACCAAGGAGTAACCAGTAATAAAACCTTCAGTGGAAGACAACTAGCCTACACTCCTTTTGAAGATTTGCAAGTAGATTACATTTCAATGCCTTCATGCCAAGGGTTCAAGTATGCCTTACTTATAATAGATCATTTGACTAGGTGGCCTGAAGTCTTCCCAGCCAGAAAAATCAATGCTACATTTGTATCAAAAGTGTTATTACAAGAGATAATACCCAGATTCTCTATACTATCTCTCATTGGATCAGATTCTGGAAGTCACTTTGCTCAAAAAATATTAGGGGAAGTTTATGAATCCCTAGGAATAAAATGACATCTACATTATATGTACAGACCCCAAGCTTTAGGGCAGGTTGAGAGATTTAACAAACAAATAAAGACTCTGATTGGTAAGCTCTGTGCTGAAACACACTTAAAATGGCCAGATGCATTACCTTTAGCTTTATTTTAACTAAGGAATCAATCAAATAGCATAACACATCTCTCACAATTTGAATTACTATATGGACATGCACCTTGACAAGGCAGTGCACCTCAGAAAACAGCTTATTTGTTACACCTAGGAGTTGAGTGTAAGCTTTATGAATATATCAAGACACTAAAAGAAAGGTTGAATGAACTCCATAGTTTGAGTTTAATCCAAGAAAGAGTTCCTCTTGATTATTCATTGCACAATTACAAACCAGAAGACACAGTATATATTAGAAATTTAAGCAGGAACTCCATTCTTGACCCAAAATGGACAGGCCTACATGAAGTTCCATTAACCATTCTGACAAGCATAAAGGTCAAAGAAAAAAATCCATGGTTCCACATTTCATATGTAAAATTATCAAAAGAAGACATGACTCAACAACAGTAAAATCCAGACCCAACAAAGATAACATCTGAAAAGCAGTCTACAGAAACAATAAACATACATCCAAGCAGTGATATAGAGATATTGTACCTTTATATGGATAACAGTGCTTCTATTGCTCTAATATGTATAAAGTTATATTGTATATATGTAAAATATGGACAACATAAGTAAATAGATTTATACTAATATGGTTAGGAAAAGACAGATAAGGAATTTGTGACAGAGTTAGAATAGGGACAGAATATTCTCTATGAATAAGATAGAACATAATGTATTATGGTAATATACATAGAATAGCAAAATTTGCTCACTTAGCTATTAAAAGCCATGAGCATATTCTTAAGGTTTAACATTTAGGTTTTTGTAACTAACATCCTAATACAGCATAAGATGGATACTTACAATACTAATATTAGGATTATTAATTTTTTTGTTAAAGGCATTAGAATAGTTTGAAGTTATAATGTTGCATATGGATTTACAGTAATCTATGGTTGCAAGTTAAAGTTGAAACTGTATTTGCTTATATTTGTAGCTTTCAATAGTGAGACAAGCCATAAGCTTGTAGTAAACGGTTGCTTAGTTGCAATGCACAACTGTGTTTGTTAAATGTTACTGAGTTATGTTTGCAAATGTGTTATTGTTACAATGCATGTACCTGTTATGCATGTACTTGTTATGTAAACCCTACCTTTACCATTTTTTTCTTTCCTTTTTCCCTGCCTTAGACAGAATAGAAAGTAGATTAGTTAAGGCATAGAAAGTGACAGATTTATTATTTTGTGGAGGGTGGTAAACATAGATAAGAAAACATAATTCTTACTTAGCATAGAATAGGAGTAAGTAGCTATACACAGAGGAAATTTTTAGGTTAAAAATTCCCAAAGACAAAATGGACATTATTGTAAGTTAAGTTTTTGAAGATTTGCAAGAAGCCATGTCTAGAGGCATGGCTGCCAGTTGGACACTTGTAATCTTGGGAGATTCCTGATGCCATGCCAGGGCATGAGACCAATTTTCAGTTGGGCTGTGCCCTATATAAGGGAGAGAGAAACCCAATCCTGGGACTCGGCCTTGAGCCGGGGATGCTGGTGGTTAGGACAAACCTTTCTCTCCTGAATTTGGTGATTAGCCTAAGAATCAACCAGCATACCTTGAAGTTATAGGTTTTACTACTGAGCTTTAGGGTTAATTAACACCATTCAACAAATTACTACGGAAGATTTATCTATCTAATTCTTTTCAATCAAGCTGCAACCAAAACCATCTATAGGTAAGCAGTGTCGATTACAACAGGCCAGTGGGCCTGGATCAGCCCAATCTCAATATTGTGAAACTGTTGGATTATATTCTTTGAACTAGGAATAGATTTCATTTAGGGATTCTTAAAAACCCTCTTCCCTTCCCTCAGCTTCCCTGATTATTTGAATAATTCAAGTAAAATCCTTTTTATAAAACTCAAACCATCTACTGACCTTTTGTTGGTTGGCCAGACAACAAGGCAACCTCAAAGGAGTTTAGGGGAACTTGAAGGGAGAGAGAGGTGTCCAGTTTCATCCTCTGAAACTGTGACTAATTACCATTATTAATATTAGCAGTCAGATGTGTTATTGACTTTCATCAATACTTTAATAACACCGATTCACTTATCATTAGTTGTCATTGTTTTGTACCAGGAAGTTTGTCTTCCTGAGGAACCATACTCTGATTGGTTGTGGGAATTCCAAAGGAAATCTGGTTATACCAACAGACCTTCTGGTGAAACCAAGGGGAGGCTTAAAGCTCTTCTAACATCTGCGGCTTTTTGCTTTATTCCTTTGAGCAAATACCTCATTTCTACTGATTCCCTCAATGATGATAGCAATATTCCATATATATGTAAATATATGAAATATATAGTATATAACACAATGTATTACATGCATATTCAATCATAGTTACTTATGATTATATTATTACAATTACATATTAATATCATATACTTGCCATAAATATGTAACACTATACATAGTTATATTTAAATATATACACATTTAATTAATAGATATTTAGTATATATTTATATTATAGTGTGTACTATAATATAAATATGTAACCACATCTATAATATATAACATATATATCTATATATAATTACATATCATATATTAAATATATTTTACCTATGTAGTTTCTATTCTATATAATTATGATAATATGATTTTATATTCTATAATTTAAATTATAGAATACATTTCATATATGTGTATATATACACACACATACACAACAATGTATAGAAAGTTAATGCAAAATGACTTGTAGAGAGAGAGTGTATTAACTGGAATATTCAAGAAAGGACTCCTTAAGGAATTTGAACCGAGACTTGTTGGGAGGGTTTTCAAGAAGTGGCTATGAGGAGTGGTATGTGCTTAGTATGGGGTATATCCAGTTTAAAAGAACTAGTCTAGGAGGTGAAAGTATCCAGTTGTCATATGACAACAATGAAAAACAATTATGGAAAAGGTATAAAATATGTGAATAAGTTATGAAAGGTGGAATAAAAAGAAGAGAATTAAAGTTAATAGAATCAGAATGTCACTATTGGATTTTTGAGATCATTTAGTCCCATTTATTCATTTCCCTGGTGAAAGAACAGGATCAATGACATGACTTGTCCAAGGCCACAGAACTAATTAGCAATGGAGCAAAAGACAGAACTATAATGACCTGACTTCTACCCCAACAGGATAGATGATTTAACATAGAAGGCATTTGAGAATCCTTTGTGTATCTTTCTTTCTATATTTGCCCTAGATTCAGTATTTCCTATAAAAATCTTGACTTTAGAAAAGATGTTCCAGTTGAAGGGACTGAGAATAATAGAATCCCTGAAGTGTACAGAGGTTAATAACTGGATTAATTATGTGTGACAGGTAAAGTGGGATATTTTACCATTCCTTTGGGAAATAATTCAGTTTCCCTGATTCTTCATAGAGTATTCTGCCATGAAAACTCCAGCTTGATTAGAAGATTTTACCGGACAGACTTTTTTTCTCTTGTATAGCTTTTAATTAGGAAAGACACACAAAAAGCCTTACACTAATCCATGCAGAAGAAACTCCTCTCTAATTTTAAAACATTTTCACATTCTGAAGACTTTAAGAAACTTTTATTCACACTCTGTGCAACTATAACTTGCTGATTTATTTAGCTTACTATTCATCACAGTGAAATCCAAAATATAGTATATAATTTGTTTTCTTATTTGCTGGTGATCTTTAATTTCCTTTGCTTATATATCAGGCTTCTTTAGTAATCACTGAAATTTAGAGAGAATACTTTAAATTTTTGGCATTATGTTTTAATGCATTTTATACCCTATTTCATTAACATTTCAAATTGGGTCAGACTATTTTAAAATAATATACAAAGCCAAATCATTTAGAGGGAAAGGAGACCATTTTAAGAGAAATATGATGAAAGTCAATATTGTCCTTATTAGACAGGATCTGGAGATTTCTGTCTGTCTAAGGAACAGAGGTAGACTAAAAGGGCAAAATCATTGTTTTATGTTAAATTGGGCAGAGATGCTTGGGCTACAAGTTGATAAGAATATGCTGGGTAATGACATTTTTATCAAGCCCTACTGGTACCTTCACATTTTTTTCCATTTTGTCTTTATCTCTTCCCCCTCTTTCCCTTGTTCCTCTTGTTCTTGATCATCATCACCTTTTTGTTGTTCTTGCTTTCTTTCTCCTTTTTTCTCTTCTCTTCCTCCTCATTCTTCTTATTTTCATTCTTTCTTGTTCTTGTAGTTGTAGTAGTAGGAGTAGGAGTAGGAGTAGGAGTAGGAGTAGGAGTATAGGAGTAGTAGTAGTAGTAGTAGTAGTAGTAGTAGTAGTAGTAGTAGTAG
>NW_025393879.1:0-13205 GCF_016433145.1 Gracilinanus agilis
AGAGAGAGAGAGAGAGAGAGAGAGAGAGAGAGAGAGAGAGAGAGAGAAAGCAAGCAAGCCTGGTCAAAAGGCTTGAGCATGAGTTGAGAAGTAGAGATGATCCTAAAAAGAAAATCAAGAAGGTATACAAGATTAGGTAGTATTGCCAAATGAAAAAAATAATGCCATGGATTCACAGAGATCACAGGATGAAAGGAAGAAATTTCAGAAGGTTCTATGGAGAATAAAATTCATAAAAGTATGAATTAGGAATGAATTTGTCAGAAATTAGACTTATCCATGCATAACAAAAGCACAACTAGCAGAATAGGAAAAAATTGAATAGATTGTAGAGGATTTTTTAATGAAAACTATTAGCTAGCTAAAAATACATCTGGACCACAAAAATACTGAAGTAGAGAACACCTGGCAGAAAAAGAGTAAAAATCAAACATAAAAACAGACATGAATTCTCCAAATTACAGTGTGACAGATCTTTTAGAAAGTATGTACAGTGGTAATTTTAGGATCATAAGTGATTCAGAAGGACATGGCAAAAAATACTGAATATAGGGGGCAGCTGGGTAGCTCAGTGGATTGAGAGCCAGGCCTAGAGACAAGAGGTCCTAGGTTCAAATCCGGCCTCAGACACTTCCCAGCTGTGTGACCCTGGGCAAGTCACTTGACCCCCATTGCCTACCCTTACCAATCTTCCACCTATAAGTCAATACACAGAAGTTAAGGGTTTAAAAAATTTTAAAAAAATACTGAATATAGTAATGAAGATTATAATAAGGAAAGATGTCCAGAAAGTCTAAATATACATAGTAAAAAGTTTTTTAATTGAGAGAATTCATAAATTGCTGCTAGAAAAAGAATAACACACACAAACCACACTTCGAACTGCAACATATAAACTAGTTAGATTTAATAAATTCCATATAAAGTGATTATATTTTTAGGAAGCCAGGAACAAAAGACCTTTAAATATTAAGGAAAAGTAATTTGAATAATTAAGGATTATTCCTCAGTGATGAGGAGAAAAGAGAAAGAAACATTATATCTCACAAAACAAAAATACTCAAACTACAATTAGGTCCAGATTTTAAAAGGAGGGAGGTAGCAGGCTGAATCTTATTTAAGAAATTGTTCAACACTTTCTATTTTTTAAATGTTATATATCACACAGTCTCACCTTTTTAATAGTAATATTTTTGTGTTTTTGCTGCATAACAAACACTATGAACTCAGATTAATCATAGGACTCAAACAACAATGAAAAAATGCATGTTAGTGTAACTTGGCTTCAGAATTTTGCCAAAGAGAACTAGTCTACAAAGTATTATGAAAAGATATAATCTAGAAAAAGTCTAAAAATATAATAGATCTGACCAATGAATAGTGATGGATTTTAGTTGTACAATTCAGATGATTTGTTAGTAGCTAAAATATTATAGGCCTCATGAAAGACATCTTGTTCATTATGTAGATTCTCCAAGGATTTACATAGTTATGAGTAACATAGGATGTGATGATATGGATAGGTATTGGTCTGCACTAATGAAGGGTGTAACCACATTAAGAGAGTATAGCTCTGAACTATACGTTGTAATGGGAAAAAAGAAATGAAATTAAATTCCCAAAATTCAAGTCATAATGTATCATATTAGGTTAAAGCTGACAAATTTTAAAAATTAATTTTAAAATGAAAATCTGCCTTCTCTTTTCTTAAATCTCTTCCTCCCTCATTATAAAATAAGAATAATAGTCCATCACTTATATTCATATTATCAAGCAAACTAAATTTCCTTTTGGGCCATACCTTCATAATTCTCTCCCTTTATGTGTTTATATATACATACATATGTATATATATACATATATGTATGTGTGTATATGTATATATGTGCATATGCACATGAAGAAGAGAGCAAGAAGAGAAGTGATTTCTGACTTTAAATAATCTATTAAGCTCTTGTGTTCATTGACTAATCCTCTAAAAAGCAATACTCCTATCAGAGACTTGAGAGTTCATAGCAGTGATGATGAACCTATGGCATGGGTACCAAAGATGGCATGCAGAACACTCTCCTTGAACACATGGCTACTGCCCCATCACTCCAGTTCATTACTCCACTGTGCCTGATGACATTTTTTTCACATTACCTGTCCTTCCACCCAGCAGCCCAATGGGAGAGTACAGGGGCAAATGTGAGCAGCTCACAGGTGGCAGAACTAGAGGGGTGCAGAGCACTCTGGCCATTCCCCTCCCTCTCTCTATACTTGCTGAGGACATTTCTCACTTCACCCATGCCTCCACCCAGCAGCTCAATGGGAGCAATTTCTCCCTCCCCTGTGTTAGGAAAATGGGGAGCAGGGCTTGCCCAGCATTAGGTGAGAAAGAAGGATATGGCAAAATGTTTCTGGGGGGTCAGACATGGCCCTTGGTCTGGGTGGGGTGAGGGCAGGGTCCAAGTCAGATCTCTGGGGAAGGAAAGATTTTAAAACCAATCAAGAGTTAGAAAAAATTACAAAATGTAAAATAAATAATTTTGATTATACTAAATTAAAAAGGTTTTGTACGAACAAAAACAATGCAACCAAAATCAGAAGGGAAACAACAAACTGGGAAAAATCTTTATAACAAAAACTCTGACAGGGATCTAATTACTCAAATATACAAGGAGCTAAATCAATTGTATAAAAAATCAAGCCATTCCCCAATTGATAAATGGGCAAGTGACATGAATAGGCAATTTTCAGATAAAGAAATCAAAAGTATCAATAAGCACATGAGAAAGTGTTCTAAATCTCTAATAATTAGAGAAATGCAAATGGAAACAACTCTGAGTTTCCACCTCACACCTAGCAGATTGGCTAAAATGATAACAGGGGAGAGGGAATGTTGAAGGGGATGTGGCCAAATTGAGACATTAATGCACTGCTGGTGGAGTTGTGAACTGATCCAACCATTCTGGATGGCAATTTGGAACTATGCCCAAAGAGTGCTAAAAGAATGCCTGTCCTTTGATCCAGCTATAGCATTGCTGGGTTTGTACCCCAAAGAGATCATAGATAAACAGACTTGTACAAAAATATTTATAGCTGCGCTCTTTGTGATGGCAAAAAACTGGAAAGCAAGGGTATGCCCTTCAATTGTGGAATGGCGGAACAAATTGTGATATATGCTGGTGATGGAATATCACTGTGATCAAAGGAATAATGAACTGGAGGAATTCCATGTGAACTGGAAAAACTTCTAGGAATTGACACAGAGTGAAAGGAGCAGAGCCAGAAGAACAATGTACACAGAGACTGATGCACTGTGGTAAAATCAAATGTAATGAACTTCTGTACTAGCAGCAATGCAATGACCCAAGACAATTCTGAAGGATTTATGGAAAAGAACGCTACCCACATTCAGAGGAAGAACTACAGGAGAGGAAACACAGAAGAAAAACAACTGCTTGAACACTTGGGTTGATGATGAGGACATGATTGGGGATGTAGGCCAGAAAGGACCACACCAAAGCAACTATCAGTAATATGTAAATAAGTCTTGACTGACCACACATGTTAAAACCCGGGGAAATGAGAGTTAGTTATGGGGGGGGGGGGAGAGTTTGAGGGGGTGAAGGGTAAAGTAAAAAGATGGATTATGTAATCATGGAAAATTTTTCTAAAAATAAAAAAAACAATTAAAAAAAAAGTAAAGGTTCTCCATCACTGGTTTATAGGAACCAATAAGAATTTCAGTTGTATATGACTTTTCTTAAGAGGCTAAAAAATCATGTTTCTTAAAAAATATCCTGGGCACAGTAATAGTACTTTGTGGGGAAGTTATTTCACCAGAACAGATCCTACAGGATCTATCATCATATATGATTGATATTTCTGAGAGCATTTCAGTATTTAAGTACTTATATGTATTATAAATACATTTCTGAAATATATCCCTCTCTCATTTTTCTATGTTTCTTAACATCAATAATTAATATATATTCTATAGACAGAGATATTATATAATGTTTTCTCTAAATTATATATCTGTTGCATACATATGTGAAATATTATGTGTATATATTTATACATTGGGCTATATGTACAATGTTGTATGTTATATGAAATTATATTACAAATATTATTATATTATAGTCTATGTTTTCTGGAGATAATTGAAAGTCAGCAAAAGCATCCATCAAAAGATAAACCAGATAAAGCAAAGGAAGAGAGCATTACAGAGGCTGGGAACAATGAGAAAGGGGCATAAGCCACAGTGAATATTGTGAATGTTTTCCTCATATGCAATAGAATGGGCTATCAAAATGATGCTTGGGTACTACATGTGAAGTTATATGTCTTTCACAGGGAATGACTTAGAGATTCTTCAGAGAAGATTTCCAAAATTCTATTTTGACCCACATAAAAATAAAAAAAGAGTTAAAAAGAGGCTGCAAGCTCTATAATCCTTCATTTCAAGACATGGAATTTCTTCTTGCTGAATTCTATTCCCCCAGTGAGAAGGATAAATTTATTACTGAGACTAGGACAAATCCCAATCTGCCTTCATGGCTAACAGAATATAGAGATTTGGAGCTTAGTTCTCCAGCAAATATTAACTATCTGTTCTGATTTAGGGAATGATCTGTTGGAGGCAATGATATTACATTCTAAATGTCCTAACCAATGGTCCAAATTTGAAAAATTGACAGAATGGGTAAATAAACATCCTAGTATCTACCTAGACTGCCTTGAAGAAGCTGCTGAAACAACACTTGGGTTATGTGATGGTCAATCTGAAGACATAGTCCAGCACATAAGGAGACAGTTTGTGAAGGGTTGTGCTGTCCCTATTCAAATGTATTTTTGTTTACATTGCCCAAAATGGGAACAACTATTCATTGAGGACATGAGGCAGACAGCTTCTTATGTCTACGATTCAAAAGTCATTAAGCCATCTAAGTTTACTGATAATGATAAGGACTCTGTGATAGCCAAATTACAGAAAGCTAAAAGAGGCTAGAAAGCAAAAGGAGGTTGAAGAGATCAAAAAACCTCACTTTACAAACCCAAAGATCACAGAGCAGGTCTAGATACAACGACGACAACAACAACAACAACAACTAAACAACAACAACAAACTACTACTACTACTACTACTACTACTACTACTACTACTACTACTACTACTACTACTACTACTACTCTAGTCACAATTGTTTTTTGTGTGGTTGGTCAGGTCATCTAATAAGAACACGTAGATAAAGGGCACAAATTAATTTTAATAAGCCTTCTACTTCTGCAAACAGCAATAGAATGAATAATAACAAATGGCAGAATAATAGAAACACCAACACAAATGAACATAACAAGTGCTGTGACCATTACTGCACGAATGCAGAAACTTCGAGCCTTGCAAAGATGGAATGTTATCTATCACAGGGAGGAAGGCCAAAAGCTTTATTATGAACCACAGATGAATTATTATCACTGCAAAAAGGAAAAAAGAAAGATGAGGAAATACTGCTGGATATAATAAGAAATAATGGACTAGGTACAAAAGATGATCAAATTTTGCTATTAGGAATTACTGGGGATGAGGCTGCAGAAGATAGTCAAATGAAAATAGACATTCTTGAGATGAGAGAAAGAATCTATAGGAAAATAGATAAATTCAACAAAGTTAGTCAAAGCTTATGTTCATTGCAAGCATGTATGTACCTGAGGTTATAAGACTTTAATGGAGAAAATACTGGTCAAGGCATTGATTTGCATGAGCCAGATCAAAGAATCATGTCATCATCACTGCTTCAAAGCCTATTCCAAGCTTACTTACATTAGAAGACTTGGATAGAGAATCAAACTGTAACCTAATAAGGTCAATGAATATCACTCAAAGCTTGAAGCAGCTTCCCATGGATGAAATACCTAGTAAACAAACAGTAAAATTACGCACACCTGACAAAGATGGAATGCTCAGAGAGCAGCACAGTAGTTTATCAAGGGGAAAAAGGAATTACCAACATAGAATACAGCTATAACAGGGGAGAAAAATCAAATCTAAATACGACAACAAAAGAATTCCATCCTAAAACACCAGTTGAATCAGCAAATGATCTCTGTGATGAGCTTGGGAAGAGTAATCATGTCTTAGTCTTAATTTTAGATCAGGTAGATGAGAGAGAAGAATAGCAGTGTAAGGGTGCTATCTACACCATCCCAGATAATATCCCTGAAGCTATTTGGTCAAAGAACTCCATGGAAGTTGGGAGAATTCTTTCTGCTGAACCTGTCTAGATCGAGGTCAAGGAGGGTGTTCCACCTAAAATCCTTCAATTTAAATTGAGTAAAGAAGCTATGGAAGGAGTAAGACCTATCATACAAAGTCTCCTGGACCAGGGTACTCTGACTTATGGTTTCTCAGAATACAACACTCCCATAATACCTATTAAGAAAGCAAAACCTGATGCCAATGGAAAAACACAGTGGAGACTATTCCAGGATCTGAGGGCTGTCAACAACTTTGTAAAAAAGAGTCATGCAGTGGTACCAAGTCCTACCAACATAATTGCAGAGATGCCAAGCACAGTAGCATGGTTCATGGTCATGGAACTCTGTTCAGCGTATTTTACCATACTTCTGCACAGAGATAGCCAGAAGCTGTTCTTCTCCTGGGAAGGGAAACAAATCTTATGGAGGCATCTTCCACAGGGTTTTTCAGAGCCAGCTATGATATTCCATCAGATCTTGCAGAAAGACCTTGAATCAATTACCTTTACCCACAGCAAACTAATTCACTATGTGGACAATTTGCTCCTAATGTCACCAACAGCTAAAATATGCCAGAGACAGTGCACACTTGCTAAGAGAACTGTGCAAGCTTGACCACAAAGTATACAGATCAAAGCTGCAATGGGTACTTTATAGAGTTGAGTATTTAGGATTTATCATAGAGAAAGGCTCAAGGAAAATCTCCCAGAAGAGAATACCTGATATATAGAAGCTAAGCATGCCAAAGACCAAAAAAATACCAAAAACAAAAACAAAAAAACACAACTCCGTGCTATAATAGGAATAACTAGCTACTGTTGACAATGGGTCCCAGGGTTTAGTTTAATTGCAAAACCTTTGACTGAACTTACTATATCCATTGTCACAGAACCATTAAAGCTAACGAAAGAGCACAAGCATGCTATGGAGAAACTCAAGGCTGTGATTTTGTGAAGCCCAGCCTTGGGCATTCTGAACCATGACAAACCATTTCACCTGTTTGTTCATGAAGACAAAGATATAGCTTCTACCGTTGTAATGCAAACTCTGGGAGACAAATTAAAGCCAGTAGCTTAATATAGTTCCACCATGGACCCTGTAATCTGTAGAACGCCTGCATGTCTTAAAGTGATAGCAGCAGTGGCTCTGATGATTAGAAAATCCTCAGACCTGGTATTAGGAAGATATCTTAGAGTGTATTCCTCACATCAAATTGAAACCACATTGAGGAATACAAATCTGCAAGTTATTACATCTCAGACACTGTCACAATATCAAGCTGTGTTGCTAGGGAATGAGAATCTATCATTTAATCACTGGTGCAAGAATCCCAACCCAGCTACCTTAATGTCAGATCTACCATTACAAGGTGAATGCATCCATAGCTGTGATGACACTCTACAGATAGTGCAGAAAACCAGAGAGGATTTAACTGATATTCCTCTGGATAATTCGGACATGATACTGTTTACCGATGGATCTTCATATGTAGTAGATGGCAATAGGTACATGGGCAGTTGTGACAATGCAAGATAAGACACTTTAGTATGCAGCATTAGCATCTAACATTAGTGTTCAAGGGGTAGAGAGCTTAAGCCTCACAAAGGCTCTCCAATTAGCAAAAGACAAGTCAGTTACCATTTACACAGACTCTAAATATGCTTTTGGAGTAGTTCATAGCACAGGAGAAATATGGAGACACTGTGGATTTAAAAGAAGCAGTGAAAAGCAGATAGCATATGGAAAATTGATTAGTGATGTCCTGGATGCTATCCAATTACTTAAACAAGTGGCAATTGTTCATTGCGGAAGTCATAGTACACTTGTAGATACAGTGTCACTAGGCAATCATAGGGAGGATGTTAAAGCCACATTTGGAGCAAGATATGGACTATCTTACATCCTAAGCTTGTCTTTGGTAGAAGAAACAGATTTGCAAAATGCTTATTCACAAAAGGAAGTGGAGGAATGGAAGAAAAAACTTGGTGCCCAATTGGTGAATGACATTTGGATATTATCACCTGGAAAGCCCATATTGCTGAAATCTCTGTACTACATACTCTGCAATGTTATACATCAACAAGGTCACTATAGTGCACATGGGATAATGGATTCCATCTGATACCACTGGATAGCTAAAAACATTACAACTCATGCAATAAGAGTGTGCGAGAAATGTAAATTTTTCTTGCAATTCAACCAAGGAGTAACCAGTAATAAAACCTTCAGTGGAAGACAACTAGCCTACACTCCTTTTGAAGATTTGCAAGTAGATTACATTTCAATGCCTTCATGCCAAGGGTTCAAGTATGCCTTACTTATAATAGATCATTTGACTAGGTGGCCTGAAGTCTTCCCAGCCAGAAAAATCAATGCTACATTTGTATCAAAAGTGTTATTACAAGAGATAATACCCAGATTCTCTATACTATCTCTCATTGGATCAGATTCTGGAAGTCACTTTGCTCAAAAAATATTAGGGGAAGTTTATGAATCCCTAGGAATAAAATGACATCTACATTATATGTACAGACCCCAAGCTTTAGGGCAGGTTGAGAGATTTAACAAACAAATAAAGACTCTGATTGGTAAGCTCTGTGCTGAAACACACTTAAAATGGCCAGATGCATTACCTTTAGCTTTATTTTAACTAAGGAATCAATCAAATAGCATAACACATCTCTCACAATTTGAATTACTATATGGACATGCACCTTGACAAGGCAGTGCACCTCAGAAAACAGCTTATTTGTTACACCTAGGAGTTGAGTGTAAGCTTTATGAATATATCAAGACACTAAAAGAAAGGTTGAATGAACTCCATAGTTTGAGTTTAATCCAAGAAAGAGTTCCTCTTGATTATTCATTGCACAATTACAAACCAGAAGACACAGTATATATTAGAAATTTAAGCAGGAACTCCATTCTTGACCCAAAATGGACAGGCCTACATGAAGTTCCATTAACCATTCTGACAAGCATAAAGGTCAAAGAAAAAAATCCATGGTTCCACATTTCATATGTAAAATTATCAAAAGAAGACATGACTCAACAACAGTAAAATCCAGACCCAACAAAGATAACATCTGAAAAGCAGTCTACAGAACCAATAAACATACATCCAAGCAGTGATATAGAGATATTGTACCTTTATATGGATAACAGTGCTTCTATTGCTCTAATATGTATAAAGTTATATTGTATATATGTAAAATATGGACAACATAAGTAAATAGATTTATACTAATATGGTTAGGAAAAGACAGATAAGGAATTTGTGACAGAGTTAGAATAGGGACAGAATATTCTCTATGAATAAGATAGAACATAATGTATTATGGTAATATACATAGAATAGCAAAATTTGCTCACTTAGCTATTAAAAGCCATGAGCATATTCTTAAGGTTTAACATTTAGGTTTTTGTAACTAACATCCTAATACAGCATAAGATGGATACTTACAATACTAATATTAGGATTATTAATTTTTTTGTTAAAGGCATTAGAATAGTTTGAAGTTATAATGTTGCATATGGATTTACAGTAATCTATGGTTGCAAGTTAAAGTTGAAACTGTATTTGCTTATATTTGTAGCTTTCAATAGTGAGACAAGCCATAAGCTTGTAGTAAACGGTTGCTTAGTTGCAATGCACAACTGTGTTTGTTAAATGTTACTGAGTTATGTTTGCAAATGTGTTATTGTTACAATGCATGTACCTGTTATGCATGTACTTGTTATGTAAACCCTACCTTTACCATTTTTTTCTTTCCTTTTTCCCTGCCTTAGACAGAATAGAAAGTAGATTAGTTAAGGCATAGAAAGTGACAGATTTATTATTTTGTGGAGGGTGGTAAACATAGATAAGAAAACATAATTCTTACTTAGCATAGAATAGGAGTAAGTAGCTATACACAGAGGAAATTTTTAGGTTAAAAATTCCCAAAGACAAAATGGACATTATTGTAAGTTAAGTTTTTGAAGATTTGCAAGAAGCCATGTCTAGAGGCATGGCTGCCAGTTGGACACTTGTAATCTTGGGAGATTCCTGATGCCATGCCAGGGCATGAGACCAATTTTCAGTTGGGCTGTGCCCTATATAAGGGAGAGAGAAACCCAATCCTGGGACTCGGCCTTGAGCCGGGGATGCTGGTGGTTAGGACAAACCTTTCTCTCCTGAATTTGGTGATTAGCCTAAGAATCAACCAGCATACCTTGAAGTTATAGGTTTTACTACTGAGCTTTAGGGTTAATTAACACCATTCAACAAATTACTACGGAAGATTTATCTATCTAATTCTTTTCAATCAAGCTGCAACCAAAACCATCTATAGGTAAGCAGTGTCGATTACAACAGGCCAGTGGGCCTGGATCAGCCCAATCTCAATATTGTGAAACTGTTGGATTATATTCTTTGAACTAGGAATAGATTTCATTTAGGGATTCTTAAAAACCCTCTTCCCTTCCCTCAGCTTCCCTGATTATTTGAATAATTCAAGTAAAATCCTTTTTATAAAACTCAAACCATCTACTGACCTTTTGTTGGTTGGCCAGACAACAAGGCAACCTCAAAGGAGTTTAGGGGAACTTGAAGGGAGAGAGAGGTGTCCAGTTTCATCCTCTGAAACTGTGACTAATTACCATTATTAATATTAGCAGTCAGATGTGTTATTGACTTTCATCAATACTTTAATAACACCGATTCACTTATCATTAGTTGTCATTGTTTTGTACCAGGAAGTTTGTCTTCCTGAGGAACCATACTCTGATTGGTTGTGGGAATTCCAAAGGAAATCTGGTTATACCAACAGACCTTCTGGTGAAACCAAGGGGAGGCTTAAAGCTCTTCTAACATCTGCGGCTTTTTGCTTTATTCCTTTGAGCAAATACCTCATTTCTACTGATTCCCTCAATGATGATAGCAATATTCCATATATATGTAAATATATGAAATATATAGTATATAACACAATGTATTACATGCATATTCAATCATAGTTACTTATGATTATATTATTACAATTACATATTAATATCATATACTTGCCATAAATATGTAACACTATACATAGTTATATTTAAATATATACACATTTAATTAATAGATATTTAGTATATATTTATATTATAGTGTGTACTATAATATAAATATGTAACCACATCTATAATATATAACATATATATCTATATATAATTACATATCATATATTAAATATATTTTACCTATGTAGTTTCTATTCTATATAATTATGATAATATGATTTTATATTCTATAATTTAAATTATAGAATACATTTCATATATGTGTATATATACACACACATACACAACAATGTATAGAAAGTTAATGCAAAATGACTTGTAGAGAGAGAGTGTATTAACTGGAATATTCAAGAAAGGACTCCTTAAGGAATTTGAACCGAGACTTGTTGGGAGGGTTTTCAAGAAGTGGCTATGAGGAGTGGTATGTGCTTAGTATGGGGTATATCCAGTTTAAAAGAACTAGTCTAGGAGGTGAAAGTATCCAGTTGTCATATGACAACAATGAAAAACAATTATGGAAAAGGTATAAAATATGTGAATAAGTTATGAAAGGTGGAATAAAAAGAAGAGAATTAAAGTTAATAGAATCAGAATGTCACTATTGGATTTTTGAGATCATTTAGTCCCATTTATTCATTTCCCTGGTGAAAGAACAGGATCAATGACATGACTTGTCCAAGGCCACAGAACTAATTAGCAATGGAGCAAAAGACAGAACTATAATGACCTGACTTCTACCCCAACAGGATAGATGATTTAACATAGAAGGCATTTGAGAATCCTTTGTGTATCTTTCTTTCTATATTTGCCCTAGATTCAGTATTTCCTATAAAAATCTTGACTTTAGAAAAGATGTTCCAGTTGAAGGGACTGAGAATAATAGAATCCCTGAAGTGTACAGAGGTTAATAACTGGATTAATTATGTGTGACAGGTAAAGTGGGATATTTTACCATTCCTTTGGGAAATAATTCAGTTTCCCTGATTCTTCATAGAGTATTCTGCCATGAAAACTCCAGCTTGATTAGAAGATTTTACCGGACAGACTTTTTTTCTCTTGTATAGCTTTTAATTAGGAAAGACACACAAAAAGCCTTACACTAATCCATGCAGAAGAAACTCCTCTCTAATTTTAAAACATTTTCACATTCTGAAGACTTTAAGAAACTTTTATTCACACTCTGTGCAACTATAACTTGCTGATTTATTTAGCTTACTATTCATCACAGTGAAATCCAAAATATAGTATATAATTTGTTTTCTTATTTGCTGGTGATCTTTAATTTCCTTTGCTTATATATCAGGCTTCTTTAGTAATCACTGAAATTTAGAGAGAATACTTTAAATTTTTGGCATTATGTTTTAATGCATTTTATACCCTATTTCATTAACATTTCAAATTGGGTCAGACTATTTTAAAATAATATACAAAGCCAAATCATTTAGAGGGAAAGGAGACCATTTTAAGAGAAATATGATGAAAGTCAATATTGTCCTTATTAGACAGGATCTGGAGATTTCTGTCTGTCTAAGGAACAGAGGTAGACTAAAAGGGCAAAATCATTGTTTTATGTTAAATTGGGCAGAGATGCTTGGGCTACAAGTTGATAAGAATATGCTGGGTAATGACATTTTTATCAAGCCCTACTGGTACCTTCACATTTTTTTCCATTTTGTCTTTATCTCTTCCCCCTCTTTCCCTTGTTCCTCTTGTTCTTGATCATCATCACCTTTTTGTTGTTCTTGCTTTCTTTCTCCTTTTTTCTCTTCTCTTCCTCCTCATTCTTCTTATTTTCATTCTTTCTTGTTCTTGTAGTTGTAGTAGTAGGAGTAGGAGTAGGAGTAGGAGTAGGAGTAGGAGTATAGGAGTAGTAGTAGTAGTAGTAGTAGTAGTAGTAGTAGTAGTAGTAGTAG
>NW_025393880.1:0-4221 GCF_016433145.1 Gracilinanus agilis
ATCATATGGGGAAATGTTATATATTTTTATTATATATGCCATATATGGTATATATAAATATACAAATGTAATATATGGTATATATACATAATATATTACAAATTACATATTGGTATAATCTAGTCACAAGTATTTAATCATTTAGATCTTTATTTCTGTGATCATTGTATTATAATATGAACATAAGTGCTTTATGTTTTGGCTCACTCCCAAGAATTTTATACATTTTGTTGTTAGTTTAAATACTATTTTCTATCTCTTCATAGTTTTTGTTAGCAATACACAGAAATGTTGATAATTTGACAGGGCTTTTTTCTGAATTCTGCTATTTTTGTCAAAGTTATTATCTTAATTTTTGTTGATACTCTAAGGTTTTTAAGAATGATCATAGCCTCTCAACAGAAATGTTTTTACCTCTTCTGTTAATGTTTATTTCCTTAATTTCTTTTTCTTTTTTATGTTATAAAAACTGTTGACAGTAGACATCTTTGCTTTGCTACTAATCTTTTTTTTTTTTTAAACCCTTGTACTTCGGTGTATTGTCTCATAGGTGGAAGATTGGTAAGGGTGGGCAATGGGGGTCAAGTGACTTGCCCAGGGTCACACAGCTGGGAAGTAGCTGAGGCCGGGTTTGAACCTAGGACCTCCTGTCTCTAGGCCTGACTCTCACTCCACTGAGCTACCCAGCTGCCCCCTGCTACTAATCTTAATGAGAAAGTTTCCAATGATTCTTCAATACAAATAATGGTTGTTCTTGATTTTAGGTAATGTTTTCGAATATACTGAACACAGGCTCTTTCATTTCTATGCTTTTAAACATATATACTTACAGTATTTTATCAAAGGGATTCATGCATCTATTGTTATAATCATGAATATTTGTTTGTTTAGAATGCTTAGTAAATAAACTTAATTTAATTATTTAAATACAATTTAAATGATTCAATATACAAATATGATTTACTGCATAAATGTGTTTTCTTAATATTGAACCATTATAAATTCCACTTGCTCATTATAAATCTTTTTGGGATATGTTGCCACATTTTCCTTGCTATTATTTAATTTAATGTCCATTAATTATATTAGTCTATAATTCTCATTCTTTGATTTATGTCTCCCTAGATTAAAAATCATGACATGTTTTTCTAATACACAGATTATAGCTTCCCCCCACTTTATTTTAAAAATGTTGATTATGTAGCAGATGGATTCTTTATTCTTTAAATGTTTGATAGAATTCACTTGTAAATCCAACTTGTTCTGGAGTTTATTTCTGTGGTAGTTCTTTTGTGGATTTGTTTAATTTTTAAGTTTGGGTTATTTAGGTTATCTGTTGCCTATTTGGGGGTTATCTATTGCCTGCCTTATTAATTCTGGTATTTTATATTTTTGTAAAATATCCCTTTCATTCAAATTTTCAGTGTTTTTATCATATAAATCAATTTAAAAGGTTCCAATGATGTAAATTCTACTCCATGTTTTAGAAATTATTCTTATTTTTTATTTTGCTAATCTGGTTTTAAGGATTGGGGTGTCATATCAAATAAGTTAATGGCTTCTTAATTTTCAGGCTTTTCAGAAATAGCTCTTCATTTGTTTAGCATTTTAAGATGTTATCATCTCGGATTCTTAGTCTTTCATTCTTGCATTAGGATTAAAAATTTGTTGGCTTTCTAGTTTAAAAAAATTTAGTTTTCAGTTGATTAGTCTTTTCTTTCTCTTTCATTAATATAAATGATCATTAAACATATTTTTCCTAAGAATTACTTTAATAATATCCCATAAATATTGGTATGTTGTCATATTATCATTATTATTATACTTCATATAACTTTTCATTACTTCTATCAGTTGGATTTTAACAGTAATTATTTAATATATCATTTTATTCATTTATTTTAAAACCTTTACTTTCCATCTTAGAATTAACACTAAGTATTAGTTCCAAGGCTGACAAATAGTAGGTACTAGGCAATTGGGATTAAGTGACTTGCCAAGGGTCACACAGGATGTGTTTGAGTTCAGATTTGAACCCAGGAACTCTCATTTTGTTCAAATTCCCTTTATTATTTAAAATTTTGATTGTTAATGATTTATAAAAGATGTTTCCAATATTCTATTCAAATTTTATCATACTTATCTTTCTATTGGATTTTGCATGCGTTGACAGAAAAAATCTCATTAAATATATCTACACTTAAAATCTTATTATTTAAATCATTTTCAGTTTAAGAATTTTTGCTATTCTGTGCCTATATGTATAAAATTAATATTGTTTCATTATTTATGTTTGCCTTTAAAATAACAGTTTTTCTGAGTATTTTAATATATCCATATTTGCAACTACATATTCCAAGATCATTATTATAATATCTTTTTAAAAATTCTACTGAAGCATCATAGTTATTAATTCTAGTCATTCACCTTGATATGTCTCTGTCTCTTGTTTTAGACACATTCTTCAAAAGCAACTGACTGTCAAGTTTTGATTTCTTATGTATTCTGCAACTTGCTTCCATTATCATTGATAAATTTAGACTATTAGCATTCAACATTATAATTAATTCTTCAGTTTAGTTTTTCCCTTAAACTATATCTTGTTCTATATTACTTAAAATTCTGATCTAAACAAGATCAGACTAAAGTTGCTCTTTAGTCTCCCTTGCTTATACTAATTGTTTTGAATCCTTGTGTTCAGAAACGTTTTTTAGGTTCTCCCCCTCAAATTCCAAACCTTTCAACCAAAGCCAAGATGTGTCCTTACACATCTTGATATTCTTGTTTTACTGAAATCACCCTATGCTTTTTTTTCACACTTCTCTACTGTGTCCAAAAAAGAATGTGATTTAAGAATCACTCAATTTAGTCCTCACCCTCCACTTTATTTAATTAACCTTTATTTACAGTGCTTGATTTTCAGAAAAAAAATTTATTTCTCTTCTACCTTTTACTCCCTTCAGTCATCTAGGTAATCTATTGATGATTGTTATTTTCTTAAGGGTCTTTGCCCTCAAATTCTTAGATTTTGTATTTTCAATGACCCTCATCCAATATATGACTTTGAAAATATATTCTTCTTTAAAATTTAATTAATTAATTTAGAATATTTTTTTCCCATGGTTACATGATTCGTATTCTTTCCCTCCTCTCCTCCCTTCCCCCTCCCATAGGCAGCAAGCAATTCAACTGGGTTTTATATTTTGAAGATACATACTTACTATTTCCTTAGCATTCTCAAGCAGTGAGTCATTATTTACTCATTGTTTGCCAGAGTCAGTATTATTTACTTTGCTAAGTTTCTAATGTTTGATTAATTTGCATGTGAAGGCTTTGCCCAATTTTGAACATTTTAGTAGAAAATTAATCAATGAACATTTATTAAGCACTACAATGTATAAGGCACAGGAAAAATTAAATTTTAGGGTTTTATTGAAGATATCTTTTCTCATGATGGAGAAGATGTTCAGATTTGTAGGATAGGCTATTTCAGAGTACAAACTGATTTCCCTTGGTTAAATTCTGGCCTAGCTCCTTATTTATTTTCATCATCAAGTAATCTTGCATGACTTGATTTGGTGCCTTTTTATATATGAATTGCTCTCTCCTGACTACTTGGTGACAATGGTGTCATTGTAAAAGATCTTTGAGATCTCCATCTTTTGTGGCACACCATTTTTTGGTACATTCTTTGTGTCCTAGTCAGAAAGTAATTTATTCTAAAAAAGATCCTGAAATATGGTGAACCATTAAGTCTTTTGCCGTTGAAGCTTTAGACTCTGGCACAATTTCCATTCTTTTCTGTTTTCATTATTTCTGGACGGATTCCTTATATGAGTTCCTGGAAGGTGATTAAAAGTCTCCAGATCTCTTTGCTTGGACTATTAATTTTCATATTGTCTCAATTTGTAACAACCAGAAGTTTTCTTCCAGTTGTGTCAAATTACTCTTATGGTAATTACAAACCAACATTTTTGTACTCTGAGCCATTCTTTTTCTCACAAATAATTAAAAATTAATTCTTATTACTGATGTTGATTTTCATGTCTTCCTTCTAATATTGTTCTTCCAATAACATTATTTCAATTATTATAAATAAAAAACCTTTCATAATTCTTACTAAAATCCCTCTGTTTGTTACTTGGTTAGCTTTTAATATGTGCATTATCTCTTCAGAAATCTGGTTATTGTTCTTACAATCTTGTTTATATATATATATAT
>NW_025393881.1:0-7686 GCF_016433145.1 Gracilinanus agilis
TCTTCTTCTTCTTCTTCTTCTTCTTCTTCTTCTTCTTCTTCTTCTTCCAAATGTAAATTTGTACAAAGGGAAAAGGACACACATCTTTAGAAATTTAGTATGGAAGCATATGAAGGAAAATATTCTACATATTCATTGTAACTTAGAACTCTTAACTGCTGACTTGAGTGTCACAGATCCATTAAGGAACATCTTTAACATATGAAGCCACTAATCTAATTGCTTGTTTCCATACTTTACTCACTCTCCAGCTGGACAAATCTCTTCTATTCTCACACTGATGCAGAATTTATGAATAAAATCAACTTATAATCATACTTAACATAACATGGAAAAGTGTTATAGTATTGAATTAGCTCACAGTTTCTTTTAAGAAAAGAGTACAGAGCTCATCAAATTCATTTTTTCTAAGTAATACGAGTTCAGCCAGTTGTTCACTCACCAGAAAACAAGGTCATTTAATAAGAAAAGAGCTCACAGCAAAATAGTTTAAGTTGATTCTTTGCTTAAGACAAACCAGCCTATCCATTTTTTCGCTCACCAAGATTCTGTGTCACCCAATTATATCTCAATATCTTTTCCTGTAGAGTAAGCTACAAAATCTGTCTTTCCCTTTTTATACTTTCCTTTTTTTTTTTAATCAAAAAGGACAGCAAAGAGGAATAGGCACTTCTAAAAGGCTCACCTCTCTTAAGCTTTGAAGGGCAATAGCTTGAATAGCCAATCAGAAATTAGTATATAAAAACTTTTTTTTAAGTCGATGGCCTCTGCCTCTAGTTTCTTGAAATATCTGAAGAAAGATGCTTTTTGATTCACTACTGTGTTTTCATCTCCTGCTGTTCTATAATATCCTTGGCCTCAGACAAGAGTTCTATCTCATTCTATTTCATTGGCTCAAACCAAAGCCTCCTAGCACTCAGTGGCTTACCTTTCATTTATGAGATAAACATTACCACATTTCCGCTATGAAATTTACAGTCCTTATTTAATCATCTCTCAGTCTCAAAAAAAGTTACATCATAATACATTATTCTAGT
The DNA here is from genome assembly GCF_016433145.1 of Gracilinanus agilis. Classification (NCBI taxonomy): domain Eukaryota; kingdom Metazoa; phylum Chordata; class Mammalia; order Didelphimorphia; family Didelphidae; genus Gracilinanus; species Gracilinanus agilis. Next base: position 1,038 of record NW_025393881.1, read on the forward strand.
TACACTTCCAGTTATATGTAAATGCCTTGATCATGCTCTGAAGTTTCAAAGTTTCAAAATTGACCTCTATGTCATTCTCTGTCTTTAATTCATGTTTCAGTATATTCTCATATTAATTATTTATTAAATATAATTTCTTTCTCTATACATTTAAAATATCCTCCCATGCACATACAGTTGAAGCCAGACCCTATATCCCTTACAATGTAATTTAAGCATTTATACTCATACCAAAATGTATATTCTTTCCAAAAGCATAAACAATCTTAAAACAGTTTCTTTACACATATATTTTTAAAATTAAATCAATTATTTTTCTAGTGCTTTTAGGTATTGTAGGATTAGGGAAACTGTGAGATGATGGGTCAGATGACAATGGAGTCTCCCCAATCCTTGGTCTTTGGAGAAGCAGGCAGACTTGACTGGATGGGAGGGGCAGAAGCATGTGGAGTACTCTGTCATCTCCCCCCACTCTGTAAGCAGCTGGAAATCAGTTAACTGTTTGGTTATGGAGGATATTCTAGTTTGTAAACTTCTGGGCCAAGATGATAAGTAGACATAGACTAAACCCCTTGTGATGATAACTTTCTTTGTTTGAATTATTCTCTCACAGGATGGGAATGTATGAGGTTAAAGTCTTTAGTAAATCTGACCACAGGCCCCCAGGGCAAAGGCAGTTACAGCCCCTGCTAGATAAAATACTTGGCTTGATGAAAGTAAGGTAGTAAGTATAATCCCCAGCTAACTGTACACAAACTCTATCTTTTTTCAAACTAAATGTATTTAATGATTTCAGGGAACAGGAGAAAGGGATCAATCTAAGGAAAGAGGAGGGAAGGTAATTTGGCTAAACTGTTAACTGTAGGCTAACAACACATTCCCCCTGGTGGGGGTGGGGAGAATGTAACTTGAATGGCTGAACTCTAATCTAAACCCTAAATAATCTTCCTTCTAAAACCTGAACTGCTAAACTGAAGGTAGACTGTATTTTTCCTTGAAGGTCTGTCTTTGTGGTTAGCTACCAAGGTAAAGCAGCCCTGGTTGTCAGTGACTGAATGTCCCAGCCCAGAGCTGCACAAATTGTTCCTCTGCTCAGAGCCAAGAGCAAAGCTTCAGGACCATTGCAAAAAGGGTGACCTGGATTTTATACCAGGACTCCAACTGCCTTTAACTTCCCCTTCTCTTAGAGTTCTGGGGGGGCACTATGGAATTCGGTGATGCAGCTTGAACCCCTCTCAGAAATATGGATCTCACAGTATCTATTAACTTTTTAATCAAATTAATTTAATCCTTAACATCATTACCAATTGATTTAACTACTTAGATTAAAACATTTTTCCTGTCCTTTTCATCATCAAACAGCTTCATATGAAAGATTTGAATCTATCTACTTGAAATACTACCTGATTACTTAAAATAATAAAAATATAGGAAATTAATCTAAGTTTCAAATCAATAAAATTCTTGATTTTTATGTTGGTATTAGATTTAATTACTTATATTGGAGGGCATTCATTTTTCTTAATCTCACTCTGGGTATTTTCTCTGACTGCCCTCCATTCATAAAGTACTCTCCAATCTCATTTTTGGCTCCTAGCTTTCTTCAAATCTCAATTAAAATGTTGTCTTCGGGGCAGCTGTGTAGCTCAGTGGATTGAGAGCCAGGCCTAGAGACAGGAGGTCCTAGGTTCAAACCCGGCCTCAGCCACTTCCCAGCTGTGTGACCCTGGGCAAGTCACTTGACCCCCATTGCCTACCCTTACCAACCTTCCACCTATAAGTCAATACACAGAAGTTAAGGGTTTAAAATTTAAAAAAAAATATATTGTCTTCCACAAGAGGTGTTTCTCAGATGACTCTTGATGTTAAGTGTTTTATCTATTGTTTTTTCCCTTCTCCACTTTTTCTACATGTAGATTGTTTGTATATGGTTATTTTCATGTTGTTTTCCCCTTTAAACTGTGAGCTCTCTGAGAGCCAGGGCTATCTTTTGACTTTCTTTGTATCCACAGAGTATTAGCCCAGTGCCCTGCTCACAGTAGGATCCTAATAAATACATACTGGTTATTATTACTTACTGTGTCTTTTGCCATTAAAAGGTGGTCTATAGGGGGCAGCTGGGTAGCTCAGTGGAGTGAGAGTCAGGCCTAGAGACAGGAGGTCCTAGGTTCAAACCCGGCCTCAGCCACTTCCCAGCTGTGTGACCCTGGGCAAGTCACTTGACCCCCATTGCCTACCCTTACCAACCTTCCACCTATGAGACAATACACTGAAGTATAAGGGTTTAAAAAAAATACAAAAAAAAAAAAAGGTGGTCTATAATATGGAATTGCTAATTAAGACTTTTTTGGCATTTTGCTTATGTAAGAGTGGCTTGTATGGGATCACTGATTTAAAAAAATATACATATATATATATATATATTTTATTTGAAAATGAGGGTTTGACATTCAGTTGACACCAACTGCTGAATCTACTTTAGAAGAACATAGCCTATCTTGGGTATTAAACTAGGATGGTTGCATTACTTGTTTTAATTGAGTCAGTTTGTCTATGTTTGCTTAATTTTAATTTGAAACTAAACCTCTCACCTTAATATGATATGAGTTAGAATAGTTGATCCAGTATAACTACTTAATGTTTTTTTCATCATATCTAGTCTGGTTCAAAGTATACCTTAATAAAAGATAATTCATTAGAAATGCCTTAAGAGATTGCTTTACAAGTATTCCTTGAGGTTTGCTCCAGTGCTTTTACTTTTGGAAGGGAAACTGGATTTTGAGTACATTATAATGTGAAGATAATTGCTTATCTAAAATCTCCCAAATGTGTTTCCCATTGAAAAAAAGAAGTTTCCTAAAATTTCTCCATAAATCTAGGGAGTGGGGATGAGTAGAATTCTGTTAAGGAGAAATATTAGCTAGAATATCAGGAGATTACACTACTGATCACTTCAAAAGGTGACACTGAGTTTAGAAGATTCTTTTAGAAAACTGTAATCAAGAGAAGCATTTTATTGGTTGTTCATGGCTTCTGAGGTACCCTTTCTGTGTGTGTGTGTGTGTGTGTGTGTGTGTGTGTTTTAATGTTTCATTATAGGCCCCTTCATCTTTTGTTTATGTGAAGTAAATAAAAACCAGTTGTCATTTGTTATCATCTGTTACCATCTATCCAGGCACAGGAGATCTTTGGAGATTTCGTAACAAAAAACTATATTTGGGGGCAATAAGAAACCAAATAATGATAAACCTTCTAGATCAGCACTTGTCCCTACTTTTTAGAGTTTGGAAATTTAAAAGCCATGCGTTATACTTAATAGATTCTAACAATTGTAATTAACTTAGTGTAGAATTAGGGAAATTGTAGGATAACAGGGGTCAGTGGCAATGAAGTCTCCCTAATCCCTGGTCTTTGGAGAAACACAGGCAGGCTTGACTGGATGGGAGGGGCAGGAGCTTGTGGAGTACTCCTTCACCTCCCCCCTCCCTCTAAGCAATTGGAAGTCAGTTAACTGTCTGGTAATTGGAGGATGATCTGGCTTGATAACTTCTGGACCAAGATGATAAGTGGGGAAAGGCTAAATCTCTTATGATGATATCTTTCTCTGTATTATTTCCCCACAGGATAGAATAGGTGAAGCTTGATATCTTAGAAGCAGCTCACTGGCTTATAGGTTAGGATCAACTTCAGAGCCACTAGTAAAAGGAACTTGGCTTAGGAAGGATGTGAGTATCTCCCCAAATTATCCGTATCTGGACAGAGTTCCTAGATGATTAGGGTGTAATAATATCCAGGAATAGGACGGGGAGAAATGGTTTAGGATTGATAAGTAAGGGAAGCGATCTAAAACAGCTATGTCAAATAAGCAGCCCCTCCTTCCAAAGGGGAAATGTAACTTGAAATGCTGATCTCCTATCTAAACCTCTAAATATTCTTCTTTCTAAACCTAGACAGCTAAACTAAGGTAGACTGTGGTCTTGCTTGAGGGTCTAACAAAGTAAACCAGCTTTGGCTGTCAGAGATAGAATGACCCAGCTCATAGTTAAATGGTTTGCCCCTCTGCTCAGATCCAAGAGCAAAGAGTCCAGCCCAGCAAGAAGGGTGACCTGGCTTTTATACCAGGACTCCAACTGCCTTTAACTGCCCCCTCTCTTAGAGTTCTGGGGGGCACTATGGAATTCTGTGATGCAGCTTAAACCCCTATCAGCAATATGGATGCCACATTTAGTGTTTTTTTTAAAGCAAACCTCCCACCATTACTTGCTTCAAATTTTACAAGATCCAATCCTGTGACTTTATCAGCTTAAAAAGTTTCTGCTGTGGGAACAATCTGAACCAATGCTTGTAACAGAATTATAGACAAAGAACTATAATGGATTCTCTCCTTTTATGGGACACTATAGGCTCTTAGAAGTTAAATTATTTCCTCAGAATTATACAGCCAGTAAATACCTGAGGTAAGATTTGAAGTAAGTCTTCCTGAGTGCAAGACCAGTTCTCTTCCCTTTATGGCATCCTGTCTCTCATCAACTTGATTTTATATTTATAGACTCAAGAGAGTTAACCTGGATAGAGAAATTAAGAGAAATTGGGACAGTGACTTGTCCATTATACATTAAAGGGAGAATGTTAATTCAGACTACTCAGACTTCCATGCTATTCCTCTGGGGCAGGGGTTGGCAACCTTTTTGGCCGTGAGAGCCATAAACACCACATTTTTTAAAATGTAATTTCGTGAGAGCCTTACAGTGCTCACAGTGTGTGCTCCTGTAACAGTGCGCGCTCCTGTAACAGCTCCTGAAAAAAAATTGACTTTTTCACCCCTGCAGAAAGAGCCATACATTGCTGGCCACCGATCTGGGGTCTTAGAGATTATTAGTGAAGAGAAAAACAAGAACAACTGCTCCTTAAATTAAAAAAAAAAGATATTCATTAGAAATTTATTCTCAGTATACTCAAATATAATATTTATTTAAAATATATAAAAATAAAATGGTATTCATACTTATTTGTGTAAAGAGGATCTTTCCCAATTCCTCCTTTCTATTAACTTATCAGCAAAAATGTATTTCTTTTTGCAACATATTTTCTATGCATTGAGAATACAAATAACTATGAGATTTTATACAAATACAAGAATGAAAATATTAACTTGTGAGCTGCAAAACTGACCATTTTAAACGTAAAGATGTCAGGAATCTCTCTTGTCTACAATATATGTTCCTTTCCAACCAATTTATACAAACATATTTCTTTTTCTCTCTTCGTAAAAATGAAATAAACTCACTTTTTATCTTTTTAAGAGCTTAATGCAGCCTAATAAGATCTCCTTCCTATAGTCATGAAGCACTTATACAAAAAAAAGAATGCATTAAACTGTTTTATGGAACCTTGAGTTTCAATAATACCCATAAATCACTGTCAACCTTTTCCTATCATTTGGATATGATTTCCTTCCTGCTTTGCTTGAGAGAGCTTTTTTATAATCAGCTTCCTTCTTTTGAAGAGGAAGATTGACATTCTTCTTTCATTCACTTTTTACTTTGATGAGGAATAATATATGAGGTTGTTATTATTGCAATCATACATGCATGCATATATATATATATACATACGTGTATATATATTAAACTTTCATGTACTATGTTTCCACTGAGAACTATTTAAAAGAGCAGGATTTACTCAATTTGGTTTATATTTAACCCAAAATAATTTGAAAAACAGAAAACCATTCTGTAATTTATCTCTGCATATACCAAGAACAAGGATTTCCCTTTCCCAAAACCTTCAGTTTTTCTCTGATTTTATATGGAAACATATTTCAGTACATAAAAAAGAGGCATATTTCTTTTTAAGAATTATGCCTATAACCTGCTTACTTTTAAATATTTACTAGTAGAAACAATGATAATGTATTTGTTAACAATATGGGAAATGTTTCTCTCTGCCCTCTGGAGCAAATTTCCCTCAGGGAACATGCACACAGCTTTTCTAGCTAATTCCTTCACTTTTATTGGCTTTGGTTGGATGAGGAGAGAGGAACAAAAGGTTTAAGACTGGGATGCGAGAGAGTATGGAAAAAGGGAATAGCCACAGGATAAAAAAATATATGCAGAGAGTTTTTGCTCTTATCTTTCACTAGGAAGTGGTCCATGAGTGATCAGAAACCCCTGTAATATTCAAATTTACTTCTGCCTGGTTAATCAATATGCACAAAAAAAGAGACAGGAAAGCTATACCTAAATAAATCAATGTTACCTCTTTTTAAAATATCCTTTTAAATGGTCTGGTTTAATAAAAATTTGTAACTCATTAAATTACGTATAAATCCATCATTTTGTTATAATTTTGAACATGAGCCATCAGATTTGTCTGAGTCAAGACAGTTACAACTGGAGCCTATGTCCTTTTCATGTCATATACCTTTCTGAATACATCTTTTTCATCATTTGTTTAATGGAATTCATTTTAGTAGTATGTTATAGATTTCTAACATCTGAACCCCTTATAGCTATAATTTTACCCAAATCTACTCTCTCCCAATTTAATGGCTGCTTCCCTATTGACTACATACATATGTCTATATCTCGCCCAGTCTTCAGAAAAAAAAAAAAAAAAAAAAAACATTTGTTCCCATAAACTATCATCC